>NC_090713.1:21078743-21229012 GCF_040954835.1 Lepisosteus oculatus
TACAGACCCACACCCTGGTGGAGGCCGACATCTCGGCCCAGGCCGAGAGAGTGAGGGCCGTGCAGGCCGGCGCCGACAAGTTCACGGCCGAGGACGAGAGTGAGTGACGCCTGGGGGGGCCGGTCCGACATGGGGGGGGGTTCTGATCGGCTCGGATCGGCCCCCTTCACGGAACCTGTCCCCCCGTCTCTCAGGCTGCAAGCCCTGCGACCCCGCGCTGGTGCGAGAGAAGGTGGCCCTGCTGGGCAGCGCTTACCAGGAGCTGGGCCGGCTGGCGGCCGAGCGCCGGGCCAAGCTGGAGGAGTCCCGGCGGCTGTGGCGCTTCCTGTGGGAGCTGGGCGAGGAGGCGGCCTGGATGCGCGAGCAGGGCCAGATCCTGGCCTCGGAGGACTGCGGCCGCGACCTGACCTCCGCCCTGCGGCTGCTCAGCAAGCACGAGGCCCTCCGGGGCGAGATGGGCGCCCGCTACGGCCCGCTGGGGGCCACCCTGGCGGCCGGGGAGGGCCTGATCCGGGAGGGCCACCCGGGGGCGCCGCAGGTGCGCGGGCGGGCGGCGGAGGCCCGGGAGCAGTGGGCGCAGCTGGAGGAGCTGGCCGGGCAGCGGGAACGGCGCCTGCGGGAGGCCGTGGCCCTGCACCAGTTCGAGGCCGACGCCAACGACATGGAGGCCTGGATCCTGGAGACGCTGCGGCGCGTGGCCGGCCCGGAGGTGGGCCACGACGAGTTCTCCACCCAGGCGCTGGCCAGGAAGCAGAGGGAGGTGGAGGACGAGATCCACAGCCACCGGCCGCTCATCGACTCCCTGCACGAGCAGGCCCTCGCCCTGCCCCCGGCCCGGGCCCGGGCCCCCCAGGTGGAGGGCCGGCTGCCCGCCATCGAGCAGCGCTACGAGGAGCTGGGGGCCCTGGCCGCCGCCCGGCGGCAGGCCCTGGAGGGGGCGCTGGCGCTGTACCGCATGTTCAGCGAGGCGGGCGCCTGCCTGCTGTGGGTGGGCGAGAAGGAGCAGTGGCTGCACGCCATGGAGATCCCGGAGAAGCTGGAGGACCTGGAGGTGGTGCAGCAGAGGTGAGGGGTCGTGGTTCCTCTTGCTGGCCCGCCGTTGGTTTAAAAGGGGGGGGGGGCGCTGCAGGTTTTGTGGGCAGGGACGAGCACGGTTCAGACCACGAGGACAGTGTCCCAGTGACGTCAACAGATGGGAGGAGATGCTCAGCTCGGAAGTGGTTCCTCTGTCCGGCCCTGGACACACCCTTCGTCTTCCGCCAGGCGGGTCGGGGAGACAGGGCGAGCGGGATGGGGGGCCCCAGTCCTTGCCAGGCTGTAACAAGGTGTCCCCCCCCTCCTCCCCCACCCCGGTTCTGTGCGTCTGCAGGTTCGAGACCCTGGAACCTGAGATGAACAACCTGGGCGCCCGCATCAGCGACGTCAACCAGGTGTCGCAGCAGCTCCTGAGCACGGACAACTGCAACAAGGAGCAGATACACAGCACCCAGGACCAGCTCAACACCAGGTGGGCACTCTGCACACTGCACAACACCTTCGTACACAGACTGCTACACACTGATCCCCTGAAAAGCTGCAGTGCGGCGCTCTGGACACTGGTACACCAGTACACACTGATCCTGCCCTGCTCAGTGTCACACTGATCCTATGTAGAGCATTCCTAGAGTAACACAGCAGGCAGGCGCTTTCCAGCCGTGCCCACTGACCCCCCCCCCCCCCGCCTTCCCAAGGTGGAGCGAGTTCCAGAGGCTGGCGGACCAGAAGAAGCAGGCCCTGGAGTCGGCCCTCAACATCCAGAACTACCACCTGGAGTGCAACGAGAGCCGGACGTGGATGAGGGAGAAGACCAAGGTCATCGAGTCCACCCAGGGGCTGGGCAACGACCTGGCCGGGGTGATGGCCCTGCAGCGCAAGCTGACCGGCATGGAGCGCGACCTGGAGGCCATCCAGGGCAAGCTGGACGGCTTGCGTGGGGAGGCCCACAAGCTGGCCCGGGAGCACCCGGAGCAGGGGGAGCAGATCCAGGCCCGGCTGGCCGAGATCCAGGAGGTGTGGGAGGAGCTGAACGGCACCATGAAGAGGCGGGAGGAGAGCCTGGGGGAGGCCAGCAAGCTGCAGGGCTTCCTCCGGGACCTGGACGACTTCCAGGCCTGGCTGTCGCGCACCCAGACGGCCGTGGCCTCCGAGGACATCCCCACCTCGCTGGCCGAGGCCGAGCGGCTGCTGGCCCAGCACGAGGGCATCAAGAACGAGGTGGACAACTACCGCGAGGACTACCAGAAGATGCGGGCGGTGGGCGAGGAGGTGACCCGGGGCCAGACGGACGCCCAGTACATGTTCCTGGGCCAGCGGCTGCAGGCGCTGGACACGGGCTGGAACGAGCTGCGTCGCATGTGGGAGAACCGGCACAACCTGCTGGCCCAGGCCTTCGACTTCCAGACCTTCCTGAGGGACGCCATGCAGGCCGAGGGCTTTCTCAACAACCAGGTGAGAGCGGGCAAGGGCCGGCGGAGACCGTGGGGGGGGGAGCCGGCGAACGATCCCTACTTTCAGCCCCGCTAACTCTCCCCCCCCCATCTCTGCGGCTCCCCAGGAGTACGTCCTGTCCCACACGGAGATGCCCTCCACGCTGCAGGGCGCGGAGGCGGCCATCAGGAAGCACGAGGACTTCCTGACCACCATGGAGGCCAGCGACGAGAAGATCCACGGCGTGGTGGACAGCGGGCGGCGGCTCATGGCCGAGGGCAACGCCAACGCCGACAAGATCCAGGAGAAGGCCGACTCCATCCAGGAAAGGTCTGCGCCGCCTTCCTGCCCGGCGCGCTCCTCTTCCTCTTTTCCTTCTCTCTTCCTCTCGGAGCGCGCTCTGAACTGGTTCCCTCTCTCCCCCACCAGGCACCAGAAGAATAAGCAGGCCGCTAGCGAGCTCCTGGCGAAGCTGAAGGACAATCGCGAGCTGCAGCACTTCCTGCAGGACAGTCAGGAGGTAGGGTGGAGGTCAAGGGTCATGGGGGAGGGTCAGCTAGGGGTTAGCCCTGCCCTCGAACAGCAGCGAGGCCCCTCGTGGCTTCTGACGCCGTTAGGCCTTCTCTCGAGCCAGAGAACGTTTTGTGCTTGACATCTCAGTGCCGATCTCCCGTGTCGTCCCCCCCCAGCTGACCCTGTGGATCAACGAGAAGATGCTGACGGCCCAGGACATGTCGTACGACGAGGCCAGGAACCTGCACAGCAAGTGGCAGAAGCACCAGGCCTTCACAGCCGAGCTGGCATCCAACAAGGACTGGCTGGACAAGATCGACAAGGTAGGGGGGGGGGGGTCTGCTGGCCAGGAGCGTAGGGGGGGGTCTGCTGGCGAGATCGGACAGCAAGGTCCATGAGGACTGTCCAATGAAAGCGTGGCCCTCGGCTCTTGTCGCCCGAGGCAGCTCGGCGGTCAGCACTAGACTTTGCCGCCAGTCTGTGGGGAGTTTGCACGTTCTCCGCCCGCTGATGCGAACCCTGGGCACTCCAGCTCCCTCTCGGAGGTCCCGCTAGGTTAGGTTTGATGGGCGCCTCTCCCATCATCTGGAGGAGGAATCCCAGTTCTGACCAGCGCGGTGACGTGTTGGCGCTTGATGGTTTTGGCTCGGTCATGCAGCGGGGAAGGTCCTCATCCTACACCGTGCTGCCTCCCTCCCCCCCGTGCAGGAGGGCAAGGCCCTGGTGAGGGAGAAGCCCGAGCAGGAGCCCGTGGTGGCGCGCACGCTGGCGGACCTGCAGCGCCTGTGGGAGGAGCTGGAGAGCACCACCCAGACCAAGGCCCAGTGCCTCTTCGACGCCAACCGGGCCGAGCTGTTCACCCAGAGCTGCGCCGCCCTGGGCTCCTGGCTGGAGAACCTGTCCGCGCAGCTCCAGAGCGACGACTACGGCAAGGACCTGACCAGCGTCAACATCCTGCTCAAGAAGCACCAGGTGAGGGGGAGGGATGGGGGGCCGGGGCCGGATTCTCGAGGGGCGATCGGGGGCACACCTGTTGCAGTGAGACGTCGCCGCCCCCCTGTGAACTTGAACTTTATTGCCGTATGTAACCGGTGCATGTACTGGTACAAGGGAATTCTCACAGTAAGTCTCTCAGTTGTAAAACAAGTGTAAAAACACAAAGTGCCGACAGTGCAGCAAGACAATAGACAAACACACAGCAGACAGTGTACAAGTAAACAATGACTGGAGATGTGCGATAAATAAGAAATCATGATGAACTTGAACTTGAACTTTATTGCCATATGTAACCGGTACTGGTACAATGGAATTCTTACTGACAGAAAGTCTCTCGATTGTAAAACCAGTGTAAAAAACAAGACAAAGTGCAAACAGTGCATCAAGACAGTGTACAAACAAACAATAGACAATGTGCAAGTAAACATGTGGACAGTTTGAATGTAAACAATACAGACGTGTAAACAATGACTGGAGATGTGCAATAGATAAGAAATCATAAAGAGGTAGATGGTGATGGTGTAGGTGTGGTCCGAGGGGGGTGGCTAAATGTGTTCGCCAGTCTCACTGCTTGTGGGTAGGAGCTATTGAAGAATCTGGTGGTCAGTGTCCGGCTGCTCTATTGCTCTCTTGCCTGAGGGCAGTGGGGTGAAGAGCTCGTGCCCGGGGGGGTGGCGACTGTCCTCTGTGATGGCCAGAATTCGACCACGGCCGCGGCCCCCATAGAGCTGTTTGATCCCGGTGAGAGCACAGCCGGTGATCTTCGGGGCCATGTTGACCGCATGGGGGTACCTGCGGTCCTGGGGTGTGCGGTCACAGAGAGCCGCGTGGACGCTGCGTGTCCTGGACACCTGGGGACAGGCGTCTTCAGCCCTCCAGCGCTGGCGTCATCCAGATTTGTCATTTAAGGTTTGGGTGGGGGGAAGGCTAGTGGGACAACCTTGAGCAAAGATGGTGCAGTTGGGGAAGGGAAAAGGTTACAGACCTGCATGATCTTGCTTATTAAGTGTATTTTAATGCGTTGGAATGTTTCTGTATTAAGTGGTTTTTTTTAACCAAGAGCACCTTGGTTAATGAGGCAATCCGTGGCCGTCATAACTCCCCCAGATGCTGGAGAACCAGATGTCGGTGCGCGAGAAGGAGGTGGAGGCCCTGCAGAGCCAGGCGCAGGCGCTGTCCCAGGAGGACGGCGGGCTGGCCGAGGTGGACGGCCGGCAGCGCGGCATGCAGGAGAGCTTCTGCCAGCTGCAGGCGCCCCTGCAGCAGCGCCGGCTGCAGCTGCTCGCCTCCAAGGAGGCTCACCAGTTCAACCGCGACCTGGAGGACGAGATCGTGAGTGCGCGCCGGCGCCCCCTAGTGTGTGTGTGTGTGTGCGCGCGCGTCCCTCTCTGTCCATAGGAGAAGATCAGATCACTTTATCGGCCCTATACAATGTCTTATGAGGGATGTCTTTTCGCAGACCCCAGCTTGCTCTCCAGGAGACACACAGGCAGGGAGAGAGAAGCTGGGGGTCAGAGCACAGGGTCGGCCATTTATACGGCGACCCTGGAGCAGCTGGGGGGTGAAGGGCCTGGCTCAGGGGCCCCAACGGAGTATCCTCTGCTGGCTGTGGGATTCGAACCGGCAACCTCCCAGCCACAGAGCCACCACTCCATCCCGATTAATAGATCAGATCGGTCTCAATTAAGGTTTGGGTGGGCGGGGAAAAGCTAGTGGAGCTTCGAGATGCAGAGGGGGACAACCTTGGGCTTTCCTTTGGAATCGGGCAAAGATCGTCTTCAGCACCTTGGTTAATTAGCCAATTAAGGATCAATTCATGCGTTGATGGAGACTGGCCCTGTGCTATACTGTGTTGAATGACTTCGCACAGAGCCCCCCTTATTGAGCCCAGCAGTAGCAAGGATGGACATTCCCGGAGCTTAGTGATCTTTCAGTGAGTGACCCCCCCCCCCCTCTCTCTCTCCCTCTCTCTCCCAGCTCTGGGTGAAGGAGAGGATGCCCCTGGCCACCTCCACTGACCACGGGAAGGACCTGCCCTCCGTCCAGATGCTCATCAAGAAGAACCAGGTGAGGCCACTGGGGGATGAAAGGCGCTATATAAATACGAGATAATAGATAATGTTGGAGGCACACCCCTCCAGCTCCTCAGAGCCACTGGGGGATGAAAGGCGCTATATAAATACGAGATAATAGATAATAAATGTTGGAGGCACACCCCTCCAGCTCCTCAGAGCCGCTGGGGGATGAAAGGCGCTATATAAATACAAGATAATAGATAATAAATGTTGGAGGCACACCCCTCCAGCTCCTCAGAGCCGCTGGGGGATGAAAGGCGCTATATAAATACAAGATAATAGATAATAAATGTTGGAGGCACACCCCCCCAGCTCCTCAGAGCCACTGGGGGATGAAAGGCGCTATATAAATACGAGATAATAGATAATAAATGTTGAAGGCACACCCCTCCAGCTCCTCAGAGCCACTGGGGGATGAAAGGCGCTATATAAATATGAGATAATAGATAATGTTGAGGGCACACCCCTCCAGCTCCTCAGAGCCACTGGGGAATGAAAGGCGCTATATAAATATGAGATAATAGATAATGTTGAGGGCACACCCCCCAGCTCCTCAGAGCCACTGGGGGGATGAAAGGCGCTATATAAATACAAGATAATAGATAATAAATGTTGAAGGCACACCCCTCCAGCTCCTCAGAGCCACTGGGGGATGAAAGGCGCTATATAAATATGAGATAATAGATAATGTTGAGGGCACACCCCTCCAGCTCCTCAGAGCCACTGGGGAATGAAAGGTGCTATATAAATACGAGATGATAGATAATGTTGAAGACACACCCCTCCAGCTCCTCAGAGCCACTGGGGGATGAAAGGCGCCATATGAATACAAGATATTAAAATAAATCATTTAAGATAATAGATAATAAATGATGGAGGCACACCCCTAGTGGGATGAAAGGCGCTATATGAATACAAGATATTAAGATAAATCATGGAGGCACACCCCTAGTGGGATGAAAGGCGCTATACAGCCACGTGGCCCTGTCGTTGTTGTAACGCTCTCCGCCGTGACCCCCCGCAGACGCTGCAGAAGGAGATCCAGGGCCATCAGCCGCGCATCGACGACATCCAGGGCCACGGCGCCGCCATGGCGCAGGAGGAGGGGGGCCAGCCGGGCCTGGGGGGCCGGCTGGCGGAGCTGCGGGGGTCCTGGGCCCTGCTGATCGCCGAGGCGGACCGGCGGCGGGAGCGTCTGGCCGAGGCCCACCGCGCCCAGCAGTTCTACGCCGACGCGGCCGAGGCGGAGGCCTGGATGGGGGAGCAGGAGCTGCACATGATGTCGGAGGAGAAGGCGAAGGTGGGGGTGCAGGCCGGCTCTCGGCTCGGCGCCAGCAGTGTGCAGTGCTGACCGGGCCACGGGGACCAGCGGTGCTGACCTCAGCGTGGGCAGCGGTGTTCAGTGCTGAGCCCGGCGTGGGCAGCGGTGTTCAGTGCTGAGGCCAGGGTGGGCAGCGGTGTTCAGTGCTGACCTCCGCATGGGCAGTGGTGTTCAGTGCTGAGGCCGGCGTGGGCAGCGGTGTTCAGTGCTGAGGCCGGCGTGGGCAGCGGTGTTCAGTGCTGACCTCCGCGTGGGCAGTGGTGTTCAGTGCTGAAGCCAGGGTGGGCAGGGGTGTTCAGTGCTGACCCCAGCGTGGGCAGCGGTGTTCAGTGCTGTGGCCAGCAGTGCTGACCTCAGCGTGGGCAGCGGTGCTCAGTGCTGTGGGCACCGGTGTTCAGTGCTGGCCCAAGCGTGGCCAGCGGTGCTCAGTGCTGTGGCCAGTGGTGACCAGTGCTGACCCCGGCGGTGACCAGTGCTGTGGCCAGCAGTGCTCAGTGCTGACCTAAGCGTGGGCAGGGGTGTTCAGTGCTGAGGCCAGCGTGGGCAGCGGTGCTCAGTGCTGACCTCAGCGTGGGCAGCAGTGCTCAGTGCTGTGGCCAGCGGTGCTCAGTGCTGACCTCAGCGTGGCCAGCGGTGCTCAGTGCTGTGGCCAGCGGTGCTCAGTGCTGACCTCAGCGTGGCCAGCGGTGCTCAGTGCTGTGGCCAGCGGTGCTCAGTGCTGACCTAAGCGTGGACAGGGGTGCTCAGTGCTGAGGCCAGCGTGGGCAGCGGTGCTCAGTGCTGAGGCCAGCGGTGCTCAGTGCTGACCCCAGCGTGGGCAGTGGTGTTCAGTGCTGACCCCAGCGTGGGCAGCGGTGCTCAGTGCTGACCTCAGCGTGGGCAGTGCTGTGGCCAGCGGTGCTCAGTGCTGACCTAAGCGTGGCCAGCGGTGCTCAGTGCTGTGGCCAGCGGTGCTCAGTGCTGAGGCCAGCGGTGCTCAGTGCTGTGGCCAGCGGTGCTCAGTGCTGACCGCCGGGTGCTGTTGGCCCACAGGACGAGCAGAGTGCCATGGCCATGGTGAAGAAGCACCAGATAGTGGAGCAGGCGCTGGAGGACTACGCCCAGACCATCCACCAGCTGGCCAACAGCAGCCGCCAGATGGTGACCGGCGAGCACCCTGAAAGGTGGGCACCAGGGCAGGAGGAGGGGCTGCGTGAACCCTCTCCTCTCGCATTGCAGTGATAATACTCTGGTGTTCACCCCTCTCCTCTCTCTCTCTCACCCTGTGCTGTGTTCACTCCTCTCTCTCTCTCCCCCCTCTCACCCTGTGCTGTGTTCACTCCTCTCTCTCTCTCCCCTCTCTCACCCTGTGCCATGTGTACACCTCTCTCCCCTCTCTCACCCTGTGCTGTGTTCACTCCTCTCTCCTCTCTCCTCTCTCTCACCCTGTGCCATGTGTTCACCCCTCTCCTCTCTCTCTCTCACCCTGTGCTGTGTTGTCTCCTCTCTCCTCTCTCCCCTCTCTCACCCTGTGCTGTGTTGTCTCCTCTCTCTCTCTCTCCCCTCTCTCACCCTGTGCCATGTGTACACCCCTCTCCTCTCTCTCTCACCCTGTGCTGTGTTGTCTCCTCTCTCTCCTCTCTCCCCTCTCTCACCCTGTGCTGTGTTGTCTCCTCTCTCTCTCTCTCCTCTCTCACCCTGTGCTGTGTTGTCTCCTCTCTCTCTCTCTCCTCTCTCACCCTGTGCTGTGTTGTCTCCAGCGAGCGGATCACCATGCGGCAGGCCCAGGTGGACAAGCTGTACGCGGGGCTGAAGGACCTGGCGGAGGAGCGCCGGGGCAAGCTGCAGGAGCGCCTGCGGCTCTGCCAGCTCAAGAAGGAGGTGGACGACCTGGAGCAGTGGATCGCCGAGCGGGAGGTGGTGGCCGGCTCGCACGAGCTGGGCCAGGACTACGAGCATGTCACGGTACCTGGGCCACCTCTCCTGCCATCACCCTCCCCAGCAGCACTCTGTTCCTCAGGCTGGGACAGGAGATCACACACTGTATTATTATTATTATTGAGAGACGGGCTCACTGTTCCTCAGGCTGGGACAGGAGATCACACACTGTATTATTATTATTGAGAGACAGGCTCACTGTCTGTTCCTCAGGCTGGGACAGGAGATCACACACTGTATTATTATTATTGAGAGACAGGCTCACTGTCTGTTCCTCAGGCTGGGACAGGAGATCACACACTGTATTATTATTATTATTGAGAGACAGGCTCACTGTCTGTTCCTCAGGCTGGGACAGGAGATCACACACTGTATTATTATTATTGAGAGACAGGCTCACTGTCTGTTCCTCAGGCTGGAACAGGAGATCACACACTGTATTATTATTATTGAGAGACAGGCTCACTGTCTGTTCCTCAGGCTGGGACAGGAGATCACACACTGTATTATTATTATTGAGAGACAGGCTCACTGTCTGTTCCTCAGGCTGGGACAGGAGATCACACACTGTATTATTATTATTGAGAGACAGGCTCACTGTCTGTTCCTCAGGCTGGGACAGGAGATCACACACTGTATGATTATTATTGAGAGACAGACTCACTGTCTGTTCCTCAGGCTGGGACAGGAGATCACACACTGTATTATTATTATTATTGAGAGACAGGCTCACTGTCTGTTCCTCAGGCTGGGACAGGAGATCACACACTGTATTATTATTATTGAGAGACAGGCTCACTGTCTGTTCCTCAGGCTGGGACAGGAGATCACACACTGTAGTATTATTATTGAGAGACAGGCTCACTGTCTGTTCCTCAGGCTTGGACAGGAGATCACACACTGTATTATTATTATTGAGAGACAGGCTCACTGTCTGTTCCTCAGGCTGGGACAGGAGATCACACACTTATTATTATTGAGAGACAGGCTCACTGTCTGTTCCTCAGGCTGGGACAGGAGATCACACACTGTATTATTATTATTGAGAGACAGGCTCACTGTCTGTTCCTCAGGCTGGGACAGGAGATCACACACTGTATTATTATTATTGAGAGACGGGCTCACTGTCTGTTCCTCAGGCTGGGACAGGAGATCACACACTGTATTATTATTATTGAGAGACAGACTCACTGTCTGTTCCTCAGGCTGGGACAGGAGATCACACACTGTATGATTATTATTGAGAGACAGGCTCACTGTCTGTTCCTCAGGCTGGGACAGGAGATCACACACTGTATTATTATTATTATTGAGAGACAGGCTCACTGTCTGTTCCTCAGGCTGGGACAGGAGATCACACACTGTAGTATTATTATTGAGAGACAGGCTCACTGTCTGTTCCTCAGGCTGGGACAGGAGATCACACACTGTATTATTATTATTATTGAGAGACGGGCTCACTGTCTGTTCCTCAGGCTGGGACAGGAGATCACACACTGTATTATTATTATTGAGAGACAGACTCACTGTCTGTTCCTCAGGCTGGGACAGGAGATCACACACTGTATTATTATTATTATTATTATTGAGAGACAGGCTCACTGTCTGTTCCTCAGATGCTGCGGGACAAGTTCCGGGAGTTTGCGCGGGACACCAGCGCCATCGGGCAGGAGCGGGTGGACGGCGTGAACGCGCTGGCGGACGAGCTGATCGAGTCGGGCCACCCGGAGAACGCCACGGTGGCGGAGTGGAAGGACGGGCTGAACGAGGCCTGGGCCGACCTGCTGGAGCTCATCGACACGCGCACCCAGATGCTCTCCGCCTCCTACGAGCTGCACCGCTTCTACCAGGACGCCAAGGAGACCCTGGGCCGGGTGCAGGAGAAGAGCGCCGCCCTGCCGGCCGACCTGGGCCGCGACCTGAACACCGTGCAGCACCTGCACCGGCAGCACACCGCCTTCGAGCACGACATCCAGGCCCTGAGCGGACAGGTGGGGCAGACGAGAGGACAGAGGCACGGGGGGGACAGGGGACCAGGCGGACTAGAGGACAGAGACACAGGGAGGGGAGGGGGACCAGGCAGACTAGAGGACAGAGACACGGGGGGGACAGGGGACCAGGCAGACTAGAGGACAGAGGCACGGGGGGGACAGGGGACCAGGCAGACTAGAGGACAGAGGCACGGGGGGGACAGGGGACCAGGCAGACTAGAGGACAGAGACACGGGGAGGGGAGGGGGACCAGGCAGACTAGAGGACAGAGACACGGGGAGGGGTGAGGGACCAGGCAGACTAGAGGACAGAGACACGGGGAGGGGAGGGGGACCAGGCAGACTAGAGGACAGAGACACGGGGAGGGGAGGGGGACCAGGCAGACTAGAGGACAGAGACACGGGGGGGGGGGCAGGGGACCAGGCAGACTAGAGGACAGAGACACAGGGGGGGGAGGGGGACCAGCTGGACTAGAGGACAGAGACACAGGGGGGACCAGCTGGACAAGGGGACAGAGACACGGGGAGGGGAGGGGAACCAAGTGGACTAGAGGACAGGGATACGGGGAGGGGCGGGGGACCAGGTGGACGAGAGGACAGAAACACGGGGAGGGCCGGGGGACCAGGTGGACTAGAGGACAGAGACATGGGGGAACCAGGTGGACTAGAGGACAGAGACACGGGGGGACCAGGTGGACTAGAGGACAGAGGAAGGAGATAAGAAGGCAGTTTACAGGCAGGTGTCCGAAGACAGGAGAGAGGCTGGGGGGAGAAGGAGAGGGAGCGGGTGACGTCAGTCTGGCTGTCCCCCCCGCCCCCCGCAGGTGCGGCAGGTGCAGGACGACGCCGCGCGGCTCCAGAAGGCGTACGCCGGGGAGAAGGCAGAGGACATCCAGCGGCACGAGCAGGCGGTGGCGGAGGCCTGGGCCGCCCTGCTGGCCGCCAGCGAGGAGCGCCGACAGGCCCTGCTGGACACCGTGGACAAGTTCCGCTTCTTCAGCATGGTGCGCGACCTCGTGCTCTGGATGGACGGGGTCAACCTGCAGATCGACGCCCACGACAACCCCAGGTAACCCCCAGGAGCCCCCACCCTTGTCTCCGACTGTGGGGCGAAAGTAGACTCTCTCGTTCCCCCGTGGGCTGATGGCCAGCTGTCCCCCTCTCCTCCGCAGGGACGTGTCCTCGGCTGACCTGGTCATCGGCAATCACCAGGACATCAAGAGCGAGATCGAGGCGCGCGCCGACAGCTTCACCACCTGCATCGAGACGGGCACCGCGCTCATCGACAACAACCACTACGCCTCCGACGAGGTACTGCGGCCCCCCCATTGGCTCGTTCCTTTGCCACGCCCTCCCCGTTCAGCGTTTCCATTGGTTGGTTCAGGCCCACCCTCTTCCCTCGCCTTTCCCGTTTCTCCTCTCTTCTGTCGCCCCCCTCTGATGTTTACAACATCACACGAGATTGTTTGTGCCTTCTGGCTCACACCCGCTGCGATTCTGCGCCTCGCTGCTTTTCCAGATCCAAGAGAAGCTCGACCAGCTGCAGGAGAAACGTGCGGAGATCAATAACAAATGGCAGGAAAAGATGAACTGGCTGCAGATCGGTGGGTCTCGTCTGTCTGTCCCTCTGTCTGTCTGTCCCTCTGTCTGTCTGTCCCTCTGTCTGTCTGTCCCTCTGTCTGTCCGTCAGCCTCTCTCTGCGTGTCTGTGGAGGTCCCTCTGTCGGTCTCTCTCTCTCTGCGTGTCTGTGGGTGTCCCTCTGTCGGTCTCTCTCTCTCTGCGTGTCTGTGGGGGTCCCTCTGTCAGTCTCTCTCTCTGCGTGTCTGTGGGGGTCCCTCTGTCAGTCTCTCTCTCTGCGTGTCTGTGGGGGTCCCTCTGTCAGTCTCTCTCTCTGCGTGTCTGTGGGTGTCCCTCTGTCGGTCTCTCTCTCTCTGCGTGTCTGTGGGTGTCCCTCTGTCGGTCTCTCTCTCTGCGTGTCTGTGGGTGTCCCTCTGTCGGTCTCTCTCTCTGCGTGTCTGTGGGTGTCCCTCTGTCGGTCTCTCTCTCTGCGTGTCTGTGGGTGTCCCTCTGTCGGTCTCTCTCTCTGCGTGTCTGTGGGTGTCCCTCTGTCGGTCTCTCTCTCTGCGTGTCTGTGGGTGTCCCTCTGTCGGTCTCTCTCTCTGCGTGTCTGTGGGGGTCCCTCTGTCGGTCTCTCTCTCTGCGTGTCTGTGGGGGTCCCTCTGTCGGTCTCTCTCTCTGCGTGTCTGTGGGTGTCCCTCTGTCGGTCTCTCTCTCTGCGTGTCTGTGGGGGTCCCTCTGTCGGTCTCTCTCTCTGCGTGTCTGTGGGGGTCCCTCTGTCGGTCTCTCTCTCTGCGTGTCTGTGGGGGTCCCTCTGTCAGTCTCTCTCTCTCTCTCTGCGTGTCTGTGGGGGTCCCTCTGTCGGTCTCTCTCTCTGCGTGTCTGTGGGGGTCCCTCTGTCGGTCTCTCTCTCTGCGTGTCTGTGGGTGTCCCTCTGTCAGTCTCTCTCTCTCTGCGTGTCTGTGGGTGTCCCTCTGTCAGTCTCTCTCTCTGCGTGTCTGTGGGGGTCCCTCTGTCAGTCTCTCTCTCTCTCTGCGTGTCTGTGGGGGTCCCTCTGTCGGTCTCTCTCTCTGCGTGTCTGTGGGTGTCCCTCTGTCAGTCTCTCTCTCTGCGTGTCTGTGGGGGTCCCTCTGTCAGTCTCTCTCTCTCTCTGCGTGTCTGTGGGGGTCCCTCTGTCAGTCTCTCTCTCTCTGCGTGTCTGTGGGGGTCCCTCTGTCGGTCTCTCTCTCTCTCTGCGTGTCTGTGGGGGTCCCTCTGTCAGTCTCTCTCTCTCTCTGCGTGTCTGTGGGGGTCCCTCTGTCAGTCTCTCTCTCTCTGCGTGTCTGTGGGGGTCCCTCTGTCTCTCTCTCTCTCTGCGTGTCTGTGGGGGTCCCTCTGTCAGTCTCTCTCTCTCTCTGCGTGTCTGTGGGGGTCCCTCTGTCAGTCTCTCTCTCTCTCTGCGTGTCTGTGGGGGTCCCTCTGTCGGTCTCTCTCTCTCTCTGCGTGTCTGTGGGGGTCCCTCTGTCGGTCTCTCTCTCTCTCTGCGTGTCTGTGGGGGTCCCTCTGTCGGTCTCTCTCTCTCTCTGCGTGTCTGTGGGGGTCCCTCTGTCGGTCTCTCTCTCTCTCTGCGTGTCTGTGGGGGTCCCTCTGTCAGTCTCTCTCTCTGCGTGTCTGTGGGGGTCCCTCTGTCAGTCTCTCTGGCCCGCGGCCTGACCGCACCCCCCCCCGTGCCCGCAGTGCTGGAAGTCCTGCAGTTCGGGCGGGACGCCTCGGTGGCCGAGTCGTGGCTGGCCGGGCAGGAGCCCATCGTGCGGGCGGCCGAGCTGGGCTGCAACGTGGACGAGGTGGAGAGCCTGATCAAGAGGCACGAGGCCTTCGAGAAGCTCGCGGCCGGCTGGGAGGAGCGCTTCACGCTGCTGGAGAGACTCACCACGGTGCGTTAAAGCGCTCCGCCGCAGCTCCGCATCCGGGTCTCGCTGTTCTGCCGGTCGTGGCGGAGTTTTGTTTCCATTCATCGCCAGACCCACCTAGACGAACGCTTCTGCTGTTTTAACAGGTTGACTAGCAGCCTTCCTATTGGTTAATTGGTCTGCAGACGCCCTGCTCTCCTATTGGCTGAATCGCTTGACGTGGCCCCCAGAGTAACAGCTCTACAGGACAAGATCTGCATCCCCATTGGTTAACGCATGTGTCTCCCCCCCCCCCCACTCCTTTATACAGAGAAGGTGTTTCATTTGCAGTTGGTGAACAGTCTCCTTCGTTGCACATTTTCACGTGTCTATAGTCTCGTCCGCTTCGCTCTCGTGACCCCCCCGCCTCTCTGTTCCCCTCAGCTGGAGGAGCAGGAGAGGAAGAGGAGGCAGGAGGAAGAGGAGCGGCTGCGGCGGCCCCCCACGCCCCCCCCCGCCGAGCCCGAGGTGGCGCAGCCCGAGGCCGAGGACAAGAGCCAGGCTTCACAGGAGTCCGCCGCTGGGTAAAACCACCTTCGTGATTACCGGGGGGGGGGACAACAATAAGAACCTAACAGGGGTAGATTGGAAAGAGCAGGTGGAGGGGCTTCTGGGAAGAAAAAAAACCACCTGCAGGAAGGAACGTCGGCCTCCAGAAGCGGGCTGGGGGTCCCCCCAGTTTGAGCCCCGGCTGCCACGCTTGTCTCTGCAACGCCAGCTTTCCCCACAGTCGGTCCGTTAGCGCCGCTGTCGGGACCCTGCGCTGGAGAGAGAACGGATTTCCGGATGGCTGGGTTTTGCTCGCCCGGTTCAAGAAGGCCGGAATGTATCCAGAATCCCCCCCCCCTTAGGAGATTTAGCACCCGGTGCCCCGTCTTGTGGAGTCGGGCTCGTCTGGGATTGACCTTCTCCCCTTTCCCTTTCCCCGCTGGCAGGACCAGCCTGGACCAGACCACCCTGAACCAGTCCGTCTCGGTGAACGGCGTCCACAGCGACCACGACACCTCCCAGGTGAGCGCCGCCCTGGTGGCCGCCGCGGGGAACCGCGCCCTTGTCTTTTGCCAGACCCGACCGTTTTGCGTTTCTAGGCGAGCGAGGCCGGCCTGAGGTGGGGGGGTCCCCCTAAATCGGAAAATCGGCACCACGCCCCGTTGCGTGCGATGCAGATCTTCTTTGCAAGCCTGTCGTCTGTCCGCTGTCTTCTCGTCCTGTCTGTGTCCTGTTTCTGGTCGTGTCCCTTGGTGTTGGGCTGTCGCCCAGGCAGCCAGCGGGTCGGAGAGAGAGAGAGCCCTGCTTCCGAACCGGGGCTGATCGCGGACTGTCAGTAGAGGTGGGGAGGTGCAGCGGAGCCCCCAGCAGGGTTGGACTGAAGGCTGGAGGCTCTGTGCGAGGCGCAGGGGTGTGGCAGACGCGTTAACATCTGTCGCCCTTTCTGTCCACAGCCAGCGTCAGTGGCCAAGACCCCTGAGCCTAAACCACTGTCGCCGGAGCCAGTGAGTACCCAGTAGTGCATCAGCTCCGCTTCCCCCACCATTGCCCCCACTGCACTGCCGTACCTGGCCACCAGGGGGAGCCATTGCCACGCCTGCATAGCTGCATGCCACACGCCAGAGCTGTGCCTATTGATTAAAGACTTGGGCATTAACAGGAAGGGGATTGAGTGGGAGGCATTGGGGGGGCGGAGGAGAGGAATCTCCCAGAGACTTCCCAGTATTCCCAGATTTGCTGCAGGTCTGGTCTAGCCTCTAGCTCCGGGGGCCCGGGACGGAGATCAAGGAGAGCGGATCCGTCCTGCCGCGGTCTGGTGGTCCGGGCGGGCTACAGGCACCTGCAGCGATCGAGGCGCGGTGTGGGGGGGGGGGGGGGAGTGGGTGTGTTGGGGACGGTTGAGATTTTCTGCCTGCGCTGAACGAAGTCATGGCCTCCCGGCGTCTTGCATGGCTCTTGTGTGAGAGGTCACACCCCCCCGCCCTTTTCGGCCACGGAGCACGGAGCCTCAACACCTTGCCCTCCATGTCACCTGTGCTGTGTCCGTCTGCGTCCCTGTGTCTGTCCGTGTCCTGTCCGTGACTGTGTAGCCGGATGAGACCTGTTGATGTTGAGCGTCGGAAAAAACGGGGCAGAATCTTTCCTTTGGTTTATAGATGGCTCACAGCCTCCTTTTACGTACTCTGCAATTCCGTGCCGTGGGATTTTAATTTAAAATAGAGGAAGTTTCCAGGTCTGCTCAGCGCCATGTTCTGGGATTCAGAACGAGGCAGCAGGACTTCCGGTGAGGTGGAGCGGCCCTGTGACCCTGTAAACAAGCAGGCTTGTGAGTCCAGCTCTTCTCATCCAGTAGAAATACTGCTCTCCTCTCCCAGACGGTTTCACTGGCAAATACTCCTCACTGGTTAACTCTGCCTGCGGATCACGCTGGAACATTTCTGCAGTGAAATATCTGCTGCACAGCCTGTACTTATTTGCTCATACATCACAGTCCATTAGTCATCACAGGGACTAGTGAGCAGGAAGGGCCGCTTCACATCACAGTCCATTAGTCATCACAGGGACTAGTGAGCAGGAAGGGCCGCTTCACATTTCAGTACATTAGTCATCACACGGACTAGTGAGCAGGAAGAGCTGCTTCACATCTCAGTACATTAGTCATCACAGGGACTAGTGAGCAGGAAGGGCTGGTTCACATCTCAGTACATTAGTCAGTACAGGGACTAGTGAGCAGGAAGGGCTGCCTCACATCGGACTTTATGGGAACTCAATTGCGAGTTGCGTCAATTTGGCAACTTAGTCTTTTGAAAAAGTTCCCGATTTTGTGCTTGATGATACCGTCAGTGACTATTTAATCACCGGTCTGAGAAACTGGGATGGCAGCTCCCCTCTGAAGAGAGGTGGAATGGGTGGGGATGGGAGAAATCGAGGCCCGGCAGCAGGAATCGCTGACTTCCGCCGTACCCCCAGGGCTCGGAGTCGGAGTCGGCCAACGGGCCGGGCCGCGAGCGGGACAGCGGGCTGGCCTCCTCCTCGCGGCTGGAGCCGGCGCCCTTCGCCACGCTGCCCGGCAAGGCCACGGAGCCCCCGGCGGACGAGCACATCGAGGGCATGCTGTGCCGCAAGCAGGAGATGGAGTCCCACGCCAAGAAGGCCGCGAGCAGGTGAGTCCCGTCAGGATGATCCCCCAGGAAGGGCTTGGCAGCGCATTGCCGGTGTGCCGGTCAGTCACGGTGTCGCCCGGACCAGCAGGGTCCATCCCTGGTTTGGACAGGGTGTCGCTTAGTCAGTGGGTTAGGCGCCTGTGGAGCTGTAGCGCTCTCTTCACTCCATGAGCTCGGGCCCCGCAGTGCTGCCCCCTGGTGGCCGCAGGGCGGCGGCGCCTCTTGAATGGCCCAGCTCCTGCATCCCAGTTCGGCATCGACGTCGCACTCGTGTGTGTAATAATCCCTGACCCTTCTAGAGCGCCTTTCTGGACTTGAGCTCTGTACAGGTCAGGGGGATCCCCTCCACCCCCAGCAGTGTGTACCCCCACCTGGATGAGGCGCCAGTCCGCTCCCCCCACACCCCAGCTCTCAGTGGGGAGGAGGGCAGAGTGATGGAGCCAGTTCAGAGAGGGGGGTTATTAGGAGGCCATGATGGGTAAAGGCCAGGGGGAAATTTGGCCAGGACACTGGGGTAACACCCCTACTCTTCTCGAGAGACACCCTGGGGTTTTTAATGACCGCAGATGAGACGCGTGCGCGAGTGGGAGTGGGAGTGGAGCCCAGCGGCTGCTTCACCCAGTCTCTCCCTGTCTCTCTCCCCCCGGCGGGGGCAGGTCCTGGCAAAACGTCTACTGCGTCCTGCGCAAGGGCAGCCTGGGCTTCTACAAGGACAACAAGAGCGCGGCCAACGGCGTGCCCTACCACGGCGAGGTGCCCCTCAGCCTGGCGGACGCCGCGTGCGAGGTGGCGCACGACTACAAGAAGAGGAAACACGTCTTCAAGCTGCGGTAAGGGGGAGGGGAGGGGAGCCAGGACTCTGGAATTCACGCCGTCGGCATAAGAACAGGTTCCAGGCTGATCCAAACGTCTCATCCCCCTGTTTCTTGGAAGACGCCAAGGACTTGGCTTTGACAGCGAGGCTGGGAAGCTTTGTCCACACTCCCGCCACTCTCTGTGTAAAGAAGTGACCCCCCCGCCCCGCCCCCCTTCTGGGTTTTCAGACCGACTTTCCCCGAGTCGGTTCCACTTGTGTCCTCTGTCAGTACTGAGAATACCTCAGGTATCGTCTCTGCAGAGGTCCAGCCCCTCCAGCCAGTCCGCAGGGGCCCCAGAACGTCCCCTGGCTGCTGCTCTCCGGACAGATTCCGGGGCAGCGCGAAAGCCGTTTTGTCACAGCTGCCCAATCCAGAAGTGAGCCGTTCCGAATTTTCCCCGCGGAGAAGCCCTCACTGGTGCCTGGGCACTGATGGAACTTTCTGTCTGCTCCACAGGCTGACCGACGGAAAGGAATATCTCTTCCAGGCTAAAGATGAGGTGAGTTGTTGTTGGTATAAGAGAAGATGACTTTATCGGCCCTATACAGTTTCTTGCATTAGGAATCCGTCTTTTTCGCAGACCCCAGCTTGCTCTCCATGAGACACACAGACAGGGAGAGAGAAGCTGGGGGTCAGAGCGCAGGGTCAGCCATTGTACAGCACCCCTGGGGTGAAGGGCCTGGCTCAGGGGCCCAACGGAGTAGGATTCCTCTGCCGGCCATGGGATTTGAACTGGCAACTTTCCAGCCACAGAGCAATAGCTGTAGTAATAGAAGTTGTAGATGTGGCAGGTGTAGGATTGTAGACGACGTACCAGAATCAACAGAACAGCCGTGTTTAAGCTCGATGCAAGTTTGAAAAGCAGGATAGTTTTCTAACACTTGCAGAAAGTTCTGTGATCTAGATCCTCACCATCCCTCTCTTGTGCTTTCTCTCCTTTCTCTCCTCTCTCCTCTCCCCCCCCCCTCCTCTCTCCTCTTCCCCTCTCTCCTCTCTCCTCTCTCCTGTCTCCTGTCTCTCTCCTCTTCCCCTCTCCCTCCTCTCTCCTGTCTCTCTCCTCTTTCCTCTCCTCTCCCCTCCCTCTCTCCTCTCCCCCCTCCCTCCTGTCTCCTGTCTCCTCTTTCCTCTCCTCTCCTCCCCCCTCCCTCCTGTCTCCTGTCTCCCCCTCTCCCTCCTCTCCTCCCCCCTCCCTCCTGTCTCCTGTCTCCCCCTCTCCCTCCTCTCTCCTCCCCCCTCCCTCCTGTCTCTCTCTCTCCTCTCTCCTCTCTCCTCCCCCTCCCTCCTGTCTCTCCTCTCCCAGGCCGAGATGAGCTCCTGGATCCAGGCGGTGACGGCCTCCATCCAGCCGGCGGGTGGGGGGGGGGGGGACCGCTCCCCCGGGGCGCCCAAGGGCCTGAGCCGCGCCATGACGATGCCCCCCATCTCCCCCAGCGGGGGTGAGGCGGGGGTGACGCTGCGCAGCAAGGAGGGCAGGGAGCGCGACCGGGAGAAGAGGTTCAGCTTCTTCGGGAAGAAGAAGTGAGGGGGGTGCCCCCCCCGCGGGACAGCAGCTGAGAGCCCTGGGCTGGGGGGGGGGGGCAGGGCACCGGCCGCGACGCCACCAGGAACCCCCCCTCGTCAGAAACTGAAGTCGCACTTTCTCTCTCTCTCTCTCTACTGTATCCGATCCCTTTTGCCATCGGCCGTGTCCGGAAGACAGAATTCCGTTTCGGGGGCGAGGGCCGCCGGGAGACGCGGCCGGGGGGGGACAATCCCAGGATTCCGGGGCCGGGTGGCGTTGGGATTTCCGGGAAGGGTGGTGTTGACGGCCCTGGGCTCCTGCTCGGGGTCGGGCTGACGCGGTTTGTTTTACAGGGGGGTGGGCGCGGGAGGGGGGTGGGTGGGTGGGGGGGGGCTCTCTTTTAGGACTGTAGGCTTGTGTCAGATGCTTCTTTTATTTTTGAAAGGTGAGATTTCTTTCTGGGGGGGTTGGGGGTTGGTTTGACACTGTTTTATGTGCCGCTTTAATTTAAATTAATTTACCAAACTTGCTAATTAACTACTTTCTCAGCCTTTTTTGGGGTGGAGGGGGGTGTTTCCTTGCAGTTTTTTTTTCCCCAGACCCCCCCCCCCTCCCCAACGCCAGTGTCCCGCTGTCAAACACTAAATAAACAAGGGAAATGTCTGGAGGGGCGGTGATGGTGGGGTCAGGGGTCAGGGAGGTCAAAGGTGGTCTGGGCGTGTGTAGGAACAGGGGAGGGGGGGGGTAGTGAGCGTAGTTTCCCTGCTGCGAGAGCACCTGCAGTCCGGGTTCCGCGGGCTTCTTCCCTCCTCTGTCTCCTTTTCCCATCCGCTAGCGGAGCTGCGATCCGAGATCGGACCTCGGGGGCGTTTTGGGGCCGGGGCGCGATGAGGGATCCTTGGATGGGCTTTTGTCAGGAATAAAACCCGATTCTGGGTTGTTTTTTCCCAACCCCCTGCATTTAAAGCCCCCGTAATGGATCCATCTCATGACGTGGCCTGCTGAGCCCTCGTGTGTGCTGTCCGCCATGCACCCTGCTTTGTAGAAGCGAGGTCTCGGGGGGTCTTGGGCCCCGATTTGAAATCTGCCCTGAAATTAATCGCCTGCAGTGGTGTGGTGCCTTCCTTTCCCAAGCGCCCCCCCCCGTTTAGAGCGGGCGGCGACGCCGCGCTCATCCAGCAGCGCCGTTTTAAAAAAGGCCGGCCGCATCGCCGCGACCTCGCTGCCGTTGTATTTAGAATGAAAAAACCCGCAAGGGTGCAGGAAAAGCCCGTCGAGCTTCTGCCTTTTGGGTTCAGCTCCAGCCTGAGCCCTGTTCCCCTGCGCTCTCCTGTCGCGCGGTCTCTGTCCTCCGTTTTGGAGGTGTTAAAACTGGGGCTGGGGGGAGGGGGGGGGGAAGACATACTGTGACGCACAATACTGTGAAGCCCAGTGGGGGGGGGGGGGGTGGAGTGTTGGTCCGCAGGGGAGAGGGGGTGGGCTGGTCCAGCTCCGATTACGATCCCCCTCCCCTCCCCTCCTTGGGTGCTTGAATTCCTCTGGCGCCAGTTCCGCTGCCCCGAAGGGCATACAGGACATGCGCCGGGGGGGCACAGGAGAGACTTGGCAGGAGAAGAATTGGAGCAGCCCATAGCTTTGGCCTCGTCCTCTCCCCTGGCGGCCCTGTGCAGCAGGCAGGCCGTCCTCCGATCCCTCCGCTACAGCAGGAGCAGTGCTTCGCCAATGCCCCCCCCTGAGTTGAGTCGAACCACTCCGCGCGGGTCTCCAGCGTGGCCCTCTCCTGGCACTACGTCACGGCAGGCGGTGGCACCAGGAGCCTCTCGGGCCTCCGCCCAGAACCAACACGAGCCTTCTTCCCTCGCCCCCCCAGGTCTCGGCGCTGTCCGAGAGTCTGGGCGCCGCTCGCAGGGTGTTCGACGCCGTTCGCCAACTGCGTGCTTTTCCCAGCTCCAGGTCCTCCGCGCCATCGCCCGTCCTCCCTGCCGGCGTTGGCTGCTCCCGCCCACCGCTGTGAGGGGCCCTCCGTGCCCCACGCTGGGCAGCTTGGGCTGTCTTGGTTTGAGCTCGAGACTCTCGCCCGGGAAACGCCAGTAGAGGGTGATGCCGGAGGGGGGCGTGTCCTTGGTATCGCAGAGGAGAGAGGAAGGGAATGGTGGGACGTGGGAAAGCAGGGATGCCTTCGTCTTGGGCTGAGGTCGGGCCGGGCTTGCTCCTGCTCTGACTGTGAACCCCGGTCCAGCACAAGCGGGAGCCCCACTGCGCTGTTGCTTCAGTGCTACCGTTCTGCTGGGCTTCGATAAAGCTCACACCCGCCCTGCCTCCTGCCCAGATCGGGCCTTCATTTTTTTGTGATAACTCAATGCAGATTAGTACTACTCTTACTATTATTATTATTATTATTATTATTATTAAGATGGTTATTACTCCTGCTGTCACCTCCACGAACTGCAGAATCATTCCCTGCTGTTCATGTTCAGGTATCTCACTGTAATGACACCCTGTTGCCACCAGATGGCAGTGCTGTGCAGTGTGGCGCATCTCATTCCAGGACCGACGATGTTTGTTGACGTGTGTATCTATATTAAAACAAAAATAAAAAAAAAGTTATGGTTTAAAAGACAAGAGAGCAAAAGCCCCAAATAAAAGCTATGTTGATGTGGTTTTATTCAATTTAAGCGCATTCCCAGTTGCTCCCGTTTTTATGGGGGTCTGTACTTTACGGATAGGTGTAGATTACTCGAGCTGCATGCGGTCGAAAGGCAAGAGGAAAAGGTGCTGGTTCCGACAGTCGTCCCTAGCCCTCGATTTTGTAGTCTGATCTCAGGCACGGTGCTTCGACCCCCACCGAAACCCTGAACCCTTCTCTTTCCTGTCTCGCTGGCGCTGGGCTCGTCAAGGCGTATCGCCTTGGCAGAAGAGGAAACTCCTGCACTGCACCTGGGAGAGCGGTACTGCAACGCCGACAAGCCCCGAAGAAACTGAACTGAGAGAACCGGATCGATCTATGTACCCCCCCTGCAACGATCCGGCCTTGAGCCCTCAAAGCTGGTGCCGTCAGCCTCCCAGCCAGCAGGGGGCAGTCGCTTTTCTTTTATCTTCGCTTAAAGAGTGTATAGTTTCTGTTCTACGTGCTCGATTGTTTTGTTTTTTTCCCCTCTCTCCAAATGAAATAAATTTGCGGCTACGTGTGGCCAAAACACATCTGAGAAGTAAACAATAAAACAAGAATTAAAATAAATGATTGTGTCGGTCGAAACGGAGGCCCGGGCCTCCGGGCTAAGGTTGCTAGGTAACCGTCGGGGGTCACCTCGAGGCCATATAGCAACCAGGCCCTTCCGAACCGAGAGTTTTCTTTTAAAAGTTTATTATTATAATTTGTTGTTAATTATAGCTGCTGTTGTTGGGAAAGCGTCCACGTCATGCAGGGAGCGATATATCAGGTAAGAATGAGTCTGTTCCCCCCCAAAAGTGGGGGAAAACAATGACCTGTAATAGATTTCGGCGTCATTATTTGACATGAAGCGGGATACGTGGCCTCAGGTTTGCTTGAGAAGTCGGGGGGACGGTTTTAATTAAAATCAATTTCACAGACCGAGGAACCGGGCTGGAGTCGGTTTTCTGAAGTTTATTTCATGTATGTGTACAAAAAAAAAAATACAGACGCGGCATCGCCGTGGGCTTCAACGTCAAGTTGCGCGAAGTGTAGATTTCTCTGTTTATTTTCTATATACAATGAAGAAGGCCGAGCGAGTGCTGACCACTTAACACTTAGGGGTTCGTATAGAGAGGTGTCATTTGTCTGTATTGTAGAGAAATGAAAGAAAATGACAAGAGAGGGGCTGGTTCTGTAGATGACTCCCCCGAATCCAGTTCAGTCTGTATCCGTCGAGCGCACAGGGGCGGTTAAAGGGATTAAAGGGATCGCCCCACACACACAAACACACAACAGCAGCAAGTAAAAATATCGTACAACGTAAGTTAACACAAGCAGCGCGAGAAGAGAAATCAGTCAGGTAGAATTCAATCATGGCTCTGGAGCTGTCCAGGAATCTGGAGGGTTTCTGCTCTTGTAACGCTTGGCAGAGGAGAGAAGAGGGAGAAACCGGAATGATGATGATGATGATGATAATAATAATTGCTTACACTTATATATCGCTTTTCTGGACCCTCCACTCAGAGCGCTTTACAGGTCATGGGGATCCCCTCCACCTCCACCAGTGTGCACCCCCACCTGGGTGAGGCGCCAGTCCGCTCCCCACACCCCAGCTCTCAGTGGGGAGGAGAGCAGAGTGATGGAGCCAGTTCAGAGAGGGGGGTTATCAGGAGGCCATGATGGGTAAAGGCCAGGGGGGAAATTTGGCCAGGACACCGGGGTAACACACCTACTCTTTTCAAGAAACGCCCTGGGATTTTGATCCCTGATGATCGTTGTCCTGAGCACTTGGTGTCCAATGCTCCGGGCTGAGATCGCTGGGAGGAGGAGGAGGAGGAGACGGAGGGGTCTGCGAGAGGGAGGGAGGAAGGAAGACTGACTGAGCCACGTATGTTGTTCTGTGAGCAGAAGCGACAGGCGCTATATGAGCGCCCAGTGCTGTACCCAGGTTTGCCCACCTCAGAGGTCCTGTAGTGCAGCAGCAGATGATGTCGTCGTGTTTTTGGTTGACGAGCGAGTCCTGGATCTCCTCCTCCTCCGGTCGTGTCTCCCGTCTGGATCGTCACCTCTGCAGGGGAAACCGCACCAGAGGGGCTGTCGGGAAGGGGCAGCACCACGCCGACAGGACCGCTCCGCCACAGCGCGGACGAACGGGGGGGGGGCTTTCAAACACAGGCACTGGTCCTGCCACCACGGAGCCAGTTTCTGTCCCGACAGCGTCGGATCACCTCGCGCCAGAACCCGTTTCTGTTGCGATGGAGCCGGTTTATGTCACGGTGGAGCTGCCAGCGGTCAGCCGGCCTCTTCTCAGTCATTTTCTTCTCATGTGAATTTATTCTGCATTTGATTTAATTCTACTCGGAGATCATTATTGGCCGAGCTGCCACCCATATCCATAATAATAATGTTTCTTTATTAGCCCTATACAATTTCTTGCATTAGGAATTCGTCTTTTTGCATACCCCAGCTTTTCTCCATGGAGACACAGACAGGGAGAGAAGCTGGGGTCAGAGCGCAGGGTCAGCCATTGTACGGCGCCCCTGGAGCAGTTAGGGTTAAGGGCCTGGCTCAGGGGCCCAACAGAGTAGGATTCCTCTGCCGGCCGCGGGATTTGAACCGGCAACCTCCCAGCCACAGGCACAGATCCTCAGCCACAGAGCCACCGCTCCGCCCCGGACCGGCTTATACGTCTTACAGAGCTTCCGTGTGAAAATGCAAAGGTCACAACAGACAGGCTGCCGAACTTAACGAGAGCGCTTGAAACGGTGGTAAGGCGGAGCTCTTTTGGAGCGATTTTCCGTGAATGATCTATCCACCCGTTTTCTGACTGCTTCTTCCACTTGAGGGTGGCAGGGGAGCGTCCCTCCACGGACACCGGTCCACATGGGCACAGATCCACACAGGCTCACAGCAGGGCCCCCTGGAGGAAACTACATGAACAGGGGCGGGGGGGAACATGCAAACTCCACCCAGACAGCACCCCGGGTCCAGAATTGAACCCAGGGCGCCAGCGCTGCGAGGCAGCAGTGCTGACCCCTGCCCCACTGCCCTGTGCCCGTCAACGATCGCCACTTCGTTTTTCAGGCCTGCGCCTACCCTCAGTTCAGGGGCTCGCGCGGTAGAGGGAAACGGGGTGGTGAGGCGGTCTCTCTCTCTGCCCGCAGGCCGTCAGTCTGCTGCTGGTGCAGATCCAGCGATGCCGGCCCGGGGCCCGAGACGGGGCGCTGTTTGTCCTGGTGTCGGGGGGGAGTGCGCCGGGCTCCCCTGACCGCCTCGGCTGCAGAGTGTCAAGTAAGGGGCCATGTGACTACGGACGAGTCCCGATCAAGAGCAACCGAGAGGTTTGGGCTTTCAGAACAGGGGTGTCCAGTCCTGGTCTAGGAGGGGGTCTGTGTGTCTGCAGCAGGGGTGTCCAGTCCTGGTCCAGGAGGTGTCAGTGTGTCTGCAGCAGGGGTGTCCAGTCCTGGTCCTGGAGGGGGTCAGTGTGACTGCAGCAGGGGTGTCCAGTCCTGGTCTAGGAAGGGGTCTGTGTGTCTGCAGCAGGGGTGTCCAGTCCTGGTCCAGGAGGGGTCAGTGTGTCTGCAGCAGGGCTGTCCAGTCCTGGTCCAGGAGGGGGTCAGTGTGACTGCAGCAGAGGTGGACAGGCCTGGTCCTGGAGGGGTCAGTGTGTCTGCAGCAGGGGTGGACAGGCCTGGTCCTGGAGGGGGTCAGTGTGTCTGCAGCAGGGGTGTCCGGTCCTGGTCCTGGAGGGGGTCAGTGTGTCTGCAGCAGGGGTGTCCAGTCCTGGTCCAGGAGGGGTCAGTGTGTCTGCAGCAGGGGTGTCCGGTCCTGGTCCTGGAGGGGGTCAGTGTGACTGCAGCAGGGGTGGACAGGCACCGTAGGTCTTGATCCCATGTAGAAAAGTGAGGAGGATGAAGGAAAGGCACAGTTATGCTGTCTGTGCAGCTTCCTCGTGTGTGTGTGTGTGTAAGAGAGAGAGCGCAGACCGAAACGTTGTTTTCTCTCATCAACTGCAGTGGTGGCTGCAGGCTCGTGGTGTGTGGGGGTCCCCATGGAAGAGGTAGAGAAAGGTAAGGGGGCGTTTTTTTTTTTAATCCCCTTCCCCGTGAATCAGCTCGGCCCTGGCCCCTCGGCCGAAGAGCCCCAGCGGGCAGTTTTTAAAAGAGCTCAGTCTCTCGGCTGGCCCCCGCTGGCCAGAGGGGCTGGGTATCCCCGCTCGGGGGCCCCCCGGGCGCGCGCGCGTGTTCCTCCCGCCGTCGTTTTCAAGGGGGCCCCGCCCGGTTGTCGTTTCTGACCCGCAGAGGCGGCGAAGAGGCTGGCGCCCCTCGCGCGGACTTCCCCGGCCGACCCGGAGGAGCTCGGCGGCCTCCCCGACGACTCCCGATCGCCGCGGCTCCACCTGGCGTTCCAGGTCAGCTTGGGGGCGGGTTGGTGAAGGGGGGGACCCCTTTCCCCCTGGAGTCGTGGAGCGAAACGATTTGTTCCCTGCCGTGACAGGCCGGAAGCGCGGGGAGGGGGGAAGCGTTGAAGGAATCTGGGTTTCCTTGGCCTTACGGGCAGCAGAAACACACACGGAGGGAGGGCTGTGGCCTGGAGCCCCGTCCTGCTGTGTGCCGCCCTGGCGCCCCTAGGCCAACCCGGACCCCCACTCACCGGGGGGGGGGTCCACGAGCCCACGGGCTCCTGTTCCTCCTGACAGGTCCCAGCAGCCCGGCCTGCTGGAAAACAAGCCGGGCTCCCCAAGCAGGTCCCCATCCAGGATTAACGTCCAGGAACATCTTAACAACTCACCCCCAAAAATTAGAAGTATGCTGGATATTTGATTTTATTTTGTCAAAACAGTTCTGCAGAACTGCTCTTTTTAACCCCATTTGTCTGCAGATGTAGTCATTTATATATCGCTTTAAAACTTAAAGCCACTGGGAGATAGAAATGACCTGAAACGCCACGCTTTTCATGCCAATATTTACATCTTTTTTTCACATTTCTGGCTTGAAATGGCCCATAGTTTTTGCCAGTCCAGCACAATTTGGCATCGTAAGAGGAAAACAGTTGAATTCTTGAGCCCCCTAAGATCTCCTAAGCATTAGCACTACAGTTTTAGAGTTTTAAAGGCGGGGGGGACAGTGTGTGTGTGTGTGTGTGTTCCGTCTGCCTGGTTGTCTGACAGGTCTGCTGACTGGTCTGTGCTGTCCCCCCTCAGGTGAGCGACAGAGGTCAGGCCGTGTGGGGGGCCTGCCTGGGACTGGAGAGGCTCCTGCTGCGCCTCAGCCTGGTGCTGCCACAGGTACGACCCCCCCCCTCCCCCCTCCCCCATCTCCCAACTCTCACGCACCTGGGCGAGGATGAGTATTCCTTGTGCTGTCCTTTTGGAATTAGGCAAAATGGGGATTCATCAGTACAGTGTATTGGGAATACCCCTCCATCTGTTTTCTAACTGCTTCATCCAATTCAGGGTCAGGGTGGGGGGGGGGGAGGGAGCTATCCCAGAATGCAACGGGAGTGAGGCAGGGTACGCCCTGGACAGGACGCCAGTCCCACCAGACTGTTGGAGGGAACCAGAGGTCCCAGGGGAAACCCACACAGACACAGGGAGAACATACAGACTCCACACAGACAGTCCAGATTCAAACCCAGGGCCCCTTATGATGTTCTCCCCCTGTTTGTGTGGGTCTCCTCCCACAGTCCAGAGACAGGCTGGTGGGTACGTTGGCTTCTGGGAAAACTGGCCCTGGCGTGTCCGTGTGTCCGTGTGTGCAAGTTTCACGAGCTGTGTGTGTTGGAAGCAGGCTTCGCTGACTTCAAGTGTGTCTTCCCGTAGGTGAAAATTCATTACGAGTGGAAGGTGGATGGGACAGAGATTTCGCAGGTCTATGGGTGAGCTGACCATCACCCCCTGACAGTCTGTTCCCCTGGGGGGGGGATACATGCCCCTGAAGCACTGAGCTTTTCAGACCGAAATACACACCCCTGATGAGTCTCACACACCGCGGTGCGCGTGTGTCGATCTTACGGAGAGATCAAGGGTGCCAGATGCAATTAATTCTGTTCCCTCTGTTCCCAAACTTTTGTACTGGTAAATCCAATATCCTTGGAAATTCTTTTCACTTTTTTATTTTAATCAAAGGCACCTAAAGTTTTCTTGAAGAAGCGGTCATGGGCTTCCTGTACTGCTGTGCTTTCGCTGCAGTTTGACTGTGCTGTGCCACCCCAGCACATTCGCGCTGAGCCCCCTGCCTTTTTCTCACAGGGGCAAGCAGAAGAGAAGAGCTCTCCTGCAGGGCAGAAGTCTGCTTGCAGAGAGCGCCCCCTACCTGCAGTAAGTGGGAATACCGCGGGACCTCATCATAAGAAATAACTGCTGTCCCGTTCCTTCCAGTGAGCCGGGAGTGTCCATTGTTGCATAGTTGATTAAATTATTTATTGCTTCATTATGATTCTTATGATGATGGTATGATACTTCATTCTGATACTTTTAGCTACACTGTCAGGTATTTTATAATTAACCGTACCTCTAATAAAGAGAATGTTCAGCGTTATCGCCTGCATAAGATGTGAGGGAATTCATGTATCTTTTTTCCAACTTTGGGAGGAAACAGTCCAGGACAAATCTTGCCAGCAGCTATATCACCCTGCAGCTCACCACTGGCAGCCCCACTGGAGCTCAGCAGGAGAGCTGCTGGAAGAGGTGTTAGTGGGACCAGCAGGGGGCGCTCACCCTGCAGTCCGTGTGGGTCCTGATGCCCCAGTATAGTGACAGGGGACACTAGACTGTAAAAAGGCGCCGTCCTTCAGATGAGACGTCAAACCGAGGTCCTGACTCTCTGTGGTCATTAAAAATCCCAGGGCGTTTCTCGAGAAGAGTAGGGGTGTTACCCCGGTGTCCTGGCCAAATTCCCCCCTGGCCTTTACCCATCATGGCCTCCTAATAACCCCCCTCTCTGAACTGGCTCCATCACTCTGCTCTGCTCCCCACTGAGAGCTGGGGTGGGGGGAGCGGACTGGCGCCTCATCCAGGTGGGGGTACACACTGCTGGGGGTGGAGGGGACCCCCAGGACCCTAAAGCTCTTGGAGTGGAGGGTCCAGAAAAGCGCTATATAAGTGTAAGCAATTATTATTATCATCATCATCATCATCCCGGTTTCTCCCTCTTCTCTCTGCTCTGTGACTCCTTGCTTCTCAGCACTGGTGTGAAACTGGTTTGAAACGGTGTGATGGCAAAGCAAGCTGCCCCTCCGACGTGTTTACCTTTCTCCTGTGTCCTGTGCCCTAGGTGTCCCCTGCCCGTGCCCGGCCCCTGGGGGGCGCCGTGTGGTCAGATCCACCCCGTGGCGGGCAGGGCAGTCTCTCTCCTCCTGCCCCCGGAGGTGGCCGAGCTGGGGCAGTGCGGGGAGGTGGCCCTGCACCCCGTGGCGGCCCTGTGTCCGTGCCTCCAGCAGTACCCTAACAGGCCTGCCAGGATTGCGGCTGTCCACATATCCTTTCAGGAGCGTCCGCTCTGTCGGCCTGGGTTCAATTCCAGACCTGGGGTGCTGTCTGTGTGGAGTTTGCATGTTCCCCCCCTCCCCGGTTTCCTCCAGGTGCTCCGGTTCCTCCCACAGCCCAAAAACAGGCTGGTGGATTCATCGGAATCCGGGAAACTGGCCCTGGTGTGAGTGAGTGTGTCTGTGTCTGCGTGTGTGGACGGCGACGGACTGGCGTCCCCACCCAGGGTGTACCCTGCCTTGCGCCCATTGCTTGCTGGGATAGGCTCCAGCTCCCCTGTGACCCTGAACTGGACAAAGCTGGTTAGAAGATGGCAAGGATGATCTCTAAATAAATCTCTAAACGCACCACTGGTTCATCGATTGTTGAAATAGAAATGGATGACTTAGTGGTTACCAGCAGGGGAACGTGCTGCGGTGGGGTGCCCCAGGAGCAGGGAGGCCCTGGATGAGCCACACGCAACCCCCCCCATATCTGTTTTCAATCACGTGACTGTCAGCTCTCTGGCCAGCAACGCGGGCCAGGCAGGCACGTGCGAAGGAAAAATGCGAAGCCAGCCCCCCAGGGGCGGGAGAAGAGGTCGTCGCAGACATCGCCAGCGGCCCCGACGCATTCCTTGACCGCGCGCACCTGTTCGCTCACGGCCCCCACGGCCTGCCCCTGCTGGCCAGCGGGCGGGAACGCCCCCTGGATTTCTTCCGAGGCCTGGCGCGGGCCGTGCGCTGGGAGACGTACGGCCTGGAGGGGGTGCAGTGCGAGGACGGGCAGCTGCCAGCAGGTACCGCCCCTCGGTGACCACCGCCTCGAGCGGGCTCTTTTTTTTTATTTCACTCCTTCCTGGCCCCCCGACTCGTCCCGAGTTTCCTCCTGCCAGCTCTTGCCAGCGGCAGCGTGGTTTGGGTTTTCTCGCTGCCGGGCAAGAGCCGACCCTCCAGTCGCTGCTGGACTCGACCCCTACGGCTGTAGTAATAATAATAATAATAATAATAATAATAATTGCTTACACTTATATAGCGCTTTTCTGGACACTCCACTCAAAGCGCTTTACAGGTCATGGGGATCCCCTCCACCCCCCAGCAGTGTGCAGCCCCACCTGGATGATGCGACGGCAGCCATAGTGCGCCAGTCCGCTCCCCACACCCCAGCTCTCAGTGGGGAGGAGAGCAGAGTGATGGAGCCAGTTCAGAGAGGGGGGTTATTAGGAGGCCATGATTGGTAAGGACCAATGGGAAATTGGGCCAGGACACTGGGGTAACACCCCTACTCTTCTCGAGAAACGCCCCGGGATTTTTAATGACCACAGAGAGTCAGGACCTCGGATTTACGTCTCATCCGAAGGACTGTTTACAGTCTAGTGTCCCCCGTCACTATACTGGGGCATCAGGACCCACACAGACCGCAGGGTGAGCGCCCCCTGCTGGCCCCACTCACACCTCTTCCAGCAGCAGCCTCAGCTCTCCCAGGAGTCTCCCCTCCAGGTACTGACCAGGCTCACACCTTCTTAGCTTCAGTGGGTTTCCAGTTGTGAGTTGCAGGGTGATATGGCTGCTGGCTGTAAGGGTGGGCGCGTCAAGAGCTGCATGTCTGCACTTCTCAGTCTCTCCCGGGCGGCGCTGGAGCAGCAGCTGTGAAGCTCGGGGACCCTCGATCAACCAAACTCCCCTGTGGCCTGGAAGTCCAGGGACGGGTTCGCGGAGCTTGAGAGAGGGGGGGGGTCGTCGGTGTGTCTCGGCGGGGCGCAGAGGTCGGCCCGCAGCAGGTCTGCTGAAGGTGTGACCCCCGTGTTACCCCCCCCACAGGTTCGCCGTTGCCCGATGCCGTCTTCACCGTCGCCAGTTGCGGGAGCCCGGCTGCGCGACAGACCCTCCTCCTCTTCCTCTTCGTCGAGCACGCTGACCCCTTCCAGTCCGAGCTGGGCGACTTCGTGGGTGAGTGACCGGGCCGCTGGCCGGGGTTCAGTGCGGAGCTCCTTTCGAGTAGAGCTAAACGGTCGCCCGTTATATCGGCGTCCAAGATCAGGTTTCGCAGCGTAAATCAACATTTGTCTCCCTCACGAATCCAGGGAGGTTTGTAGCCGTTAATCCAGTACGCCCACATCTGAATTTAGACGAACACAGCCTCTTGGGGGCAGGCTTGTATCCCATCTTCATCCTCTTCCCTCGCCCTGACCGGTCAGAGCAGGACCAGCTTCTCAGTCCCACCCCAAACGTCAAAACCTGGGGTGGAGGCGGTCCTGATGAGAGAGTGGGCCGGGATTCCTGCTGCAGATATTTCACCGCCTTGTGAACTGCGCGCCCTGTCCTGCCACCCCGGCCTGTGGGCGTGACGGAGGACGCAGTGCTTTACAGCAAGTCGCTTTAATAAAGGACGATAAGTCACACACGTCTCGCCCGTTCTCTCTCTCCCCCACCCCCCACCCCACCCACCTTGCCCAGCCTCTGCGGAGACGGTGCAGCAGAATTTGGACCCCCTCCTCCGGTACAACGAGGAGGCGGTGATGTCGGCCATCCACCTCCTGCTGGACTCTGCCCTGCAGGATTGGCTCAAGGCACAGAAGGCAGGTGCCATGTCCACTGCACGCTGGTAGGGCCTCGCACGTCCACAGGAAGAGGAACGGGCTGAACACCTCCCTTCCTTTACACAAAGGGAGGTGGGAGGGTGACACCAGCCGCCCAGCCACGCTGTCGAATCCGATGGGGTTTCGGTATCAAACAGAACACCCTGCTCATTTGCAGTGTCTCAACTCTGCAGATTGAAATGGTTCCCTAGATTAAACTCTGTCGATTGAAGGAATTGACGTAGTCAGTTTAAAAAAAAAACAAAACACAACTTGTTTTTCGGGTGCAGTTTTTCCAGACAGTTCCTCTTTAGTCATCGCATGTCTGTCACAGTCTCAGGTTCCATTTCTTAAGGGAGAAGAAATGCATTGAATAAAATGTAAGCGTAATCTCAGGTCTCTGCAGAATCACTGCAGGTGCTGCGTTCCAGCATTCAGGTGCTTTGTAGTAAATGGTGTTTTGGTAAATTGGGGGCCTAGCTAGTGATTTATATTGATTATATCTTTAGCTATGTGTAAGTGGCCTGGTGGCAATAGTGGTTAGAATTGGTGCCTCGGAGGTTCAGTACCGGGCCTGGGGTGCTGTCTGCGTGGAGTTTGCATGTTCTCCCTGGGTTTGTGTGGGTTTCCTCCCCCGGGCCAAAGACAGGCTGCTGGGTTAACTGACTTCTGGGAAAACTGGCCCTGGTGCGTGTGTCCCGTGTGTGTCCCGTGTGTGTCCCGTGTGTGTCCCGTGTGTGTCCTGCCTTGTGTCCGTTGCTTGCTGGGATAGACTCTGAATTGGATAAAGCTACTGGAATACAGATGGACAGATGGGTAAGCCATAAGTGCACTCATTAGACCCGTTGTAATAAAGCTCAGTTTCAGAGCTGTCGAACCCCAGACACACACCCCCCCCCCCCCAGGGTGCAGGGTGAAGGGGTGTGAGCGGGGGTCGATGTGGTCTCACTCCCCTCTTCCAGGCCCAGGCGAGGCTGCGCTCGGCCCTGCCGGTCATCCTGAGCTCGGTCGCCAGCGTGGTGTCCAGCAGCGCCTGCCTGGACTTCAGGACGTCCTGCTTCCGCAGCATGAAGGTAGCCAGGGTGTCCAGGGGGACCTGCGGTGTTCTCCAGAGCGAACGGCCGCGGCTGTCAGTAAGGTCCTGAATAGCAGTTCACTCCGACCCTCACGCAAGACGTGAAATGCGCCCCACCCAGAGATCTACAGGGCCACCTAAAGAGACTCCCCGATTCTGCTCTGTGGGCGGCCACAGACGGGGTGCAGCCATGCCCCCGAGGTTGGAATCGAACCCGTACCCCCTCCCCGCGTGGCTGCTCGAGTCCTGTTCATGCCCTCCATCCCACAATTCATCACTGGTGCTTTATTCCCATATATTTACATATATTTATGTCCTTGGGCCGCAGGTCCGGGACACACAGGAGCTGGTGGCCTCTGTCCGGCAGTCCCTGGTGAGGGTGACCGAGGCCCGCTTCCTGCCCAGCCACAGGAGTGACCACAGGAGGGTGAGTCACCATGGTTTCGGTTGTCACGGCGGCTAGCCGGGGGAGCAGGATCGAGGTCCGCATCGGGCTTCGGGCCGGTTTGTCCCATACAGCTGCGAGCTCGGGGCCGGGTTCGGGTTTGTTTTCCAGTAAGTGAAAATGAATCCTTATTATTTTATGTTTTTAAATCTGTTTCTTTTTGAAGGAATTCGTAACTCATTTTGTGTGTGTGTGTGTGTGTGTGTGAGAGTGTGTGACAGAGCCTGCCTGGCTAACTGTTCGCAACAAATTAAATAAAATGAAAACTCACAAAGGGGGAACTGCTCAAAATGCCAAACGAGTCGCTTATAACGCCCGTTTTTTTTTTTTTAGCAGGCCTCATAGGGTGATCAGTTCCCCGCTTTGAAAAAGCATCACTGATTTGTAAAATGCCGGTTTTCCTCGGCGCACGGCCATCGTCTGTCTCCCAACGCGAGCACGCGGCAGCCGCGCAAAGCTCTTGTAAAACCGCGGACGTGAGAGTCCTGTCTCCACGCGCGCACGTGCGTCTCCTCGCCCTGAGAGGAAAAACAGAGGGGACAGCTTTCGGGTTCGGGTTTCAAATTTGGCACGCACCATCCGGGCTCGGTCAAGTGGGGTCTCAAGGTCTCGGAGGGGGGCCGGGTTCGGGCTTCAGTTTCAAGCCCGCGCAGACCTCTGGAGCAGATTCAGCCTGTTTCGAGCTTCTCTTCCTGTGTTTATACCACATAGCCCCACACATGCAGGACGGCGGCGCTATCACGGGCTCGCGGCCTTGCGTGAACCGGGGGAAAATCAAGAGGCAGTTACAGCGAGCCGTCTGGCCCGTTAAGCCCTCTTCTGCCCCCCAGCTGTGCTGTTGTCTCCCACCAGCTGCCCCCAGATGTCGCCGCCGACGCCGCGGCTCCGATCCGGGGCCACCGGGAGGAGAGAGGGGACGAGGATGAGGCTGAAGAAGAGGACATGGACGCGGTTCTGCGGAGCCGGAGTCCAGAGGAAGGTTGAGTAACCAGATTAAATCCCAGGGCCGGGAGATGAGCACAGACGGACGCACACTCACGCCAGGGCCAGTTTTCCCAGAAGCCCATGAACCCACCAGCCTGTCTTTGGACTGTGGGAGGAAACCTAGCAAACACAGGAAGTCAAAACACCAAGGTCATGCGAAGCCCCAGAAGGCTCCAGCGTTTGCTGCTGTGAGAGATCTGCTCAGCGAGCTGCATGTCGCAAGAACATGAGACCGGACACAAACAAAGCTGTTCAGCCAGTCCGGCTCGCTTGCTGTGTTTTGAAATTAAATTCCAAACCCAGTGCCCCAGTACAGGGACCACAGGGGGATTCCGTGCTGTTGGGAGCTGCTGTTGTCCGGGTGAACCGTCAAACCCGATGGTCCACGTTCATTTGGGGTATTTCGGTGGAGCTAACTTCCATCTCGTCCTCAATCGACCCGCAGAAGTAACCTTTCACACCCCCGCCCGATCCGCAGTACACGGCTGGGTGGGGGGGTGGGGGGTGCTCCGAGATGCTCTTCCAAACCGCCTCCCTCTTCTCGTGCGCAGAGGTGCCTCCCGGCGAGCTGGACGGCGCGGGACGGCACTGGGGGACAGAGGCCCGGAAGCCCAGACGCCCGGGGGCCAGGAGGAGGGCCAGCCCCCCCTGCACAGCCCCGGACCAGAGCCGGCCCAGCCCTTCCAAAAGGAGGCCCTGCCCCGTCGCCCCGGCGCTCCAGGAGGTGAGGGGTGGGAGGGGGTAGCTGGGAAGCAGGTGGATCAGCTCTCGGGGAACAGGGGAACCCCCCTTTCCCCTTCACATGGGTGTCCCGAGCCGTGTCGGGGGGTGGCCACCCCTGCTGGGGCAACGCAGCCAGAGTCAAGCTGCGAGGGGGAGAGTGGGCCCCTCTATCTGACCTCACTGCAGCCCACAGCCGGCCCCCAGCAAGTCTGGGGTACACTGGTGAACCAACAACCCCCCCAAACCAGTACCGCGGCACCTGGGAATCCAGTCCTTTTCCAGCCCGAAGCCTCATTGTTGCAAGTCTCTCCGATCTCACTTGAATGTGTATTCTCATTTATATTTCTGTGATTCGGCTGGCATGGGGGCGCAGTGCTGGGGGCCCTGGGTTCCAGGCCAGACCTGGGGTGCTGTCTGTGTGGAGTTTGCACGTTCTCTCCACATTGTTGTGGGGTTTCCTCCCACACAGTCCAAAGACAGGCTGGTGGGTTAATGGGCTCCTGGGAAAACTGGCCCTGGTGTGAGTGTGTGCGTGTGTGTCCTGTGATGGACTAGCGTCCTGTCCAGGGTGTACCCTGCCTTTTGCCTGTAGCTTGCTGGGATAGACTCCGGCTCCCCTGCTACCATGAATTGGGAATTTGAATAACAGTTATTCAACATAACTTTCTGGTTCTGTTCTAAGGGATTTAAAATTGTATTTGTATTCCCTTTTTACGTTTCTTGCGATTGTGCACATTTTATGGCACGTTGTAATTTTTTTAAACTGCCGTTAAGAAATCAGTATTCCTACACCTGTGGAAAGCTGCCCCGAGCTCAGAAGAGGCCTCCTGCTGTCCGTCTTCAGTTTGCCCGTGCTCTGCAACGTGTGTCAGGTACAGCTTCACGACTAGAACGAGTGTCGTGGCCCGGGCTCAGCAGCCCTGAGTGGAAGAAGACAGGAAGCCTGCAGGCGGAGTACTTGTGTCCTGTGGCGTCCGAGCTGATTGCCCGGTGTCCCGATTTTTGCAGGATGAGGTGCTGTGGCTACAGGGCATCTCCAGCCTTCCCGAGTGGGAGTGAGAGGCAGGGTCTGGGGTGCTACAAGGCCCAGGAGAAGGCAGCCAGGATCCAGACACGGATCTCCTCCTTGAGCAGAAGTGAACAGTGGTGCTCGTATGGTGAAAGTACATCTTACAGTTATATAAAAATAGCCATGTTCAAACAGGTTCGATATAGGGTAAGTCTTGTTTTTAATATGTTTCGTTTCTGATGGCTGCGTTTTGTGTTTTCCCCCCTTGGAAAGCAGCTATCTTGACGGGATGTGTTGCAAAGATTTGAAAATAAAATTAACATTCAATGGAAACGATGCACAATTGCTCTTTTTTTTTTTCAGACCTGAAATATACAGACTCCTGCTGGCCTGCTCCAGTCAGGCTCAGAAAAAGCCCTGTACCCTTTGGCAAGTCGTGAAAAACGGCTGTCCTGTCCCTCCCACGGGTTCAAACATCACACGGGCTGTGCAGTTCATTTAATACAAATACAAATAAAACCGAACAGGACGTGCTTCGAGATCACCTGATTGTATTACATATGTACACATATACATCATGTGATTCTTCTTTTTAAAACAAGGCAAGTATTTGTTTTTTTGTCACATGTGGAAACAGCAGCTATAGGAACGTCTTTTTTTTGGGGGGGGGGATCGTAGCGCGCACTGGCGGTGCCCTGGCCCAGAGCCGGGGCCAGCCAAAAGCAACAGGAGCGATACGTGGTCCTTCAAGTCATCTTCTGCCAAAATCTGGGTGTCCCCCAAGTCCTACCCCCCCCCCCAATAACATCCCCCCTCATAACAAGATGGACAGGAACTGTGTCCCCCCCACCAGCTCGTACAGGTGCTGGAGCTCCAGCTGTTGTGTTTGGTCAGTGAAATAGAATCCCAGACGTGTGACTGGAAATAAACTTCTCCGAGCGGGTCGGGCGTCAGTGCTCTCGTGAAGGAGGGAGGGATTGAAGACCAGCGAGGGTGGGGAGTGGGAACAGCAGGACCAGGACTGGGAAACTACCTGTCCACCCTTCTGGACCCGGGGCGGGGGGGTCTCCAGGGCCAGGGTTCGAGACCTGCCCCTGGGCTGGCTCCATACCAGGTGGGAAAGCTGGACGGCCCGCTGGGACAGGGCCACCCAACCCCAGGGCGAGCCAGGATCGCTCAACCCAGGGGAGGCCGAGCCAGCACTTCCTCGCCCCCGGCGAGACCCCCCACGGCGCCTTCCCTCCAGCCGAGGCTGGGGGTCACAGGGTCGCACCGCAGGGGGCAGGAGTTCACGAAAACACATTCTGCACAACGTTCGGCAGCGGCACCTGCTACCCCTCCATCTGTCCCGAGAGCTCGGCAAGTTCCTGGGTCGGCCTCCGGGCCCGAAGCCAGGACACACCTACTGTCCCCTCTGTGCTCTGCCTCTCTCTCTTTTTTTTATCCCGACTTTCCAGTTTGTTTTTTTCCTGGGGAGGGAACAATACAGCCAAACGGAAAAGCCAAAACCCGTGCTAACTGGGCAGATTACTGGGGGCTTGGGCTGGTCTGAGGTCCTGCAGCCTGCTAAAGCAGACTTCGATAGAGACGTTTCCCCAGCCCACCCTCAACACAACTCCCAGCTGGTTTTAATCAGGGCGCGTGCTGCTTCATTCGCTGACCTACTCAATTACCTCACTGAAATGGTTGATCTCAGCCCCCGAAAGAGGCACAAAGCCATCGGGTTACGCCTCAAGCACTGCAAAACACTTCCAACTGGCTTAAGGGCCGTATTAAAAACAAACAAACGAATCAAATGACTTCTCAGACATGACCAACTTGACTCGGCTTTCTCTCGGAGGCCTTTGAAAAAAAAGAGTTGAACTGGTCCGATTAAACTAAGGATCAACTCCAGTAGGGAACTAATAGCACAGGTGGAACACAAACGCACCCCCTCTGCTGGCCTCGGGCACTGGAGTCGGGCACGGCCGGCTCAGGAGGAAATCGGTACCGTGAATTAATTTGTGTTGGTCACAGAGTTCGCCCGCGCCTCTCCCTGGGCCTTCAGCTTCTGTCATCGTCAAACAGCCCCCCCCCCCCCTTCTCGGACTACCAACACAGAAAACTCCCACCCCCCACACACGGGTGAACACCCCCACCCGCAAAACGTCTGCCCCCCCTCCCCAGGGCTCACCGGCCCGCGAGGGCATCGCAACAGGAACGAAAGATGGGAGAAACTTCATCACTCTTCTCCTCCCTCCGAGGGCACGTGAGGGGGGGGGGAGGTGGGGTAATTGAGGGGGGTAGGGTGATTGCAGGCAGGCCACCCCCTCCTCTCAGTCCAGCTTGCGGGCACCCAGTTTCAGGGGACCCTTCGCCCCCTTCCTCTCTGCCCGTTTGGCCTCCAGCTCCTTCCTCCGATCCTCCCGTTTCTTCTTCTTCGCCAGCTCAGCCTTGGTCAGCCCTGGGGGGGGAAGACAGAGACGTTGTTGGTAATTAAAAAGAAAAAAAAAAAGAGAAGCACCAGCCCACCAGCAGAGCCTCTTCAACAGCAACAGCTGAGGCATCAACCAGCAGCCATATCACCCTGCAACTCCCCACTGGCAGCCCCACTGGAGCCCAGCAGTGTGAGCCTGGCCAGTACCTGGAGGGGAGACTCCTGGGAGAGCTGAGGCTGCTGCTGGAAGAGGTGTTAGTGGGGCCAGCAGGGGGTGCTCACCCTGCAGTCTGTGTGGGTCCTGATGCCCCAGTATAGTGACGGGGACACTACACTGTAAACAGGCGCCGTCCTTCGGATGAGGCTTAAAACCGAGGTCCTGACTCTCTGTGGTCATTAAAAATCCCAGGGTGTCTCTCGAGAAGAGTAGGGGTGTCACCCCAGTGTCCTGGCCAAATTTCCCCCCTGGCCTTCACCCATCATGGCCTCCTAATAACCCCCCTCTCTGAACTGGCTCCATCACTCTGCTCTCCTCCCCACTGAGAGCTGGGGTGTGGGGAGCGTTCTGGTGCACTATGGCTGCTGTCGCATCATCCAGGTGGGGGTACACACTGCTGGGGGTGGAGGGGATCCCCATTACCTGTAAAGCGCTTTGAGTGGAGTGTCCAGAAAAGCGCTATATAAGTGTAAGCAATTATTATCAACCCCACTACACGGTCTGGGCGCGTCTTGGACCCCCCCGGCCAATCGCAGGCAAGGCTGCTCTGTGAGGGGTGGGGGGGGAACGCGGCCTCGGTGCTTCCCGCTGGCGGCTCCCAGTTCCGGCCGCAAGCCTGAATTGACGCTTGGAGCCAGGTCTGCTGTTGCCTTCCGCAGGGCGTACACGCGCGCACACACACACACAGACACACACCCGAAGCCCTGGCTGGTGGACTGGCAACCAGACAGAACAGTCTTCAACAAAATGCCAGACAAAATGACTATCAGTGCACAGCCAGACTGACCACAGAAACTGCCTCATTTGTTGCTTTATGAGCATAATTCCGAAAACAGTGTCTCGCGAATGTGGAATTGGTTCTCTCCAGAAACCGTGGCCAGTGGCTGCAGTACTATGCCAGTACTTCTGGCTGGACAATGTATCGTAGACATTGATTAAATCTATGCAATCGAGCAGGGTATCGATTCAAACACCGAAGTGACTGGATGGTCACACTGAAGAAAACACTGTTTCTGTTTCCAGACAGAGTTTCTCATCAACAAACGACAGGGAGTTCAGCGCGCAAGTGCTCAGATCAACAACTCACCCTGTTCGGCCTCCAGAGACTCCCAGTTCTCCTCGGCGCCCCAGTCCCCAGCTGTGTCGGCACCCCAGGGGTCCCCCGTTTTCTGCGAGAGAGAGAGCGCGCGGACGCACACGGGTTACAGGAGAGGCCAGGGGTGGAGGCTTTGGGGTTCGTTTCAGCCAGCCACTTTCTAACAGCCTCTTCCAGTTCAGGGTCGCAGGGGGAGCTGGAGTCTGTCCCAGCCAGCACCGGGCACAAGGCGGGCTACGCCCTGGGCAGGACACCAGTCTATCACAGGGCACCCACAGACACTCACACCAGGGCCAGTCTTCCCAGAAGCCAACTAACCCACCAGCCTGTCTTTGGCCTGTGGGAGGAAACCCACTGCAGCCTCCTCTAATCCAGCACCCCCATTCCCGCCCTCTGCACCCACCCTGCGGGCGGCTCACTCACCGTGCTGGTGGGGCCAGCTCTCTGGGATATTCCCAGGAAGAAGTCATTCTGGGAGCCCTTTCCGCCGCCGCCGCCGCCGCCGCCGTTGCCACCGCCGCTGTCCCAGTTGTACTCGCTGGCCAGCCGCGTGCCCTCGGGCAGGGCCAGGGGCGCGGCCTCCCGGCGCGAGCCGGGGTCCTCCTCCCAGTCCTGGCCCCAGCCCTCGTCCCCCGGCGAGCTCTGGCCCTGCCCGTCCGCCTCCTTCTCGTTGGACCAGCTGTCGTCCGCCTCCCAGCCCGAGCTGCTCCAGTCCGAGCTCTGCTTCTTCACCGCCGAGGAGGTGGAGGAAGTCCCGGCCACCTGCGGGGCACAGGCAGGTTCGCACTGGGCCAGTCGGCAACCCAAAAGGTTCTGATCGAGCGGCTGGTCTCTAGGCGCAACAGCACACGCGGCCCAGCGGAGAACCCGGCTCAGAGGGCCGTGCAGCTGGCGAACACAGAGGGAACTCCTTCCGGGTTACTTACTCCTTTCTCATTGGCCTTCTTGGTGACTGACGACACTGCCGACCAATCGGAGGAGTTCCAGTCGTCGGGGTCCACCTGCACTTTCAAGGGCTCGGGGTCCTGCTCCTGCACGTTAAGAGATGGAGAGAGAGATCTGTTCAGCCTCCAGCCTGCTGCTCATTTACACGGCTCGTAACTTCCCCGCCTCTTCCCAGTACGCTCGTCGCCACGGATAAGTGGAGATGGCCGGTCTCTTGTCTTTCTGCTCCGGTTACCATGGTAATTAATGCCGCAGGAGTCCTGTACCACCTGGAGGCAACTATCCACTACGTCCGCCTCAGGTGGTTCAGGACTACATAAGTCGTGATCTGGCAGCGATCAGGAGCTCAGGAGTCGCAGAATTCGCTACATCTCCAGCTTCGCTCCGTGTTCCCAAATTCTCTCTTTTTTCCTGTATTCTGGTCCCTGGTTTATTCTGCTCTGTCTTTGCTCTCTGGATTCTCCTCCCACAAATTATACTGTGTCTCTTGTTTTGGAGTTTTGCTGGCCCTCTATTTACAGCTCTGAACCACGCCTGCCTGTCTCTTCTGCCAGCAGACAACCCCCCCCCCAATCATGCCACTGTCGGCCTGCGTCTCTCTGCCCGCTCTGGGCTTTATTTCACGGAAAACCACGTCACTGCTTATTTATAACAAGTCTCGTTTTCTTTTGTACTCTGTGCCATCCTCCACATGGACTCAGCCCCTGACGGGACCTACGGTTCCAGCCTGGGACATGATTCATGGGAAACAACGCCCGCGACCCAAACACAAAAGCCGCCCCAAGCGAGAGCCGATTCTGCGCCGCGCGCATTTTGCAAACGCAGCCAGCCATCGCGCCCCTTGCTAGAGTTCACCAGCTCAGCCAAGGTGGCTGGACGATTGGTCCCGAGCAACCCATCAGAGTGAGGATGGTGCACATCCTGTCTGTCGTTCACCTCCAGGCTTCCCCAGTCCTCTTCCTCCCAGCGGTCGCTCGCAGGCTCCTCCTCTTCCTCCTGCTCTTTGCCGGCTCCCCATTGGTCAGCGAGGCCGGAGGAGGCGGGCTGGGGGCGGGGAGCTTCCTTCTTGGCCTCCTCCACTGTCGGGCAGAGGGATGATGGAAACACGGAGCCGAACAAGCAACAGGAGATTTTCTACGGCCGACAAACTTCAACTTGTTTTCGGGGGGAAATGGGGGAGGGGGGATTAGGGGGCTGCACAAATGGCAATTTTAAGCAGATGTGGAATCAATTAATTCACTCATTGATCCGATCTGCTGTGGGATCGTACTACTTTCCCTCCCCGCTCTTCCTCACCACTGCAAAGCGGAGTTCAACATGGGCTCTGGGATGGGTATCCCGGCATTCTGACCCCCTCCTGTCCCCCGTACCTCTGCTCCCGCTGGTGCCGTTGGGGGGCGGCCCTGCGGGGGGCGCTGGTGCCGCGGTGGCGGGCGGGGCGTGGTCGGGCGCGGTGCGGATGAGCTTGGAGGTGAGGGAAGAGACGCCCGTGACGGCCCAGCCCGCCCAGCTGGCGGCCGCGGCTCCGGGAGAGGAGGCCGAAGAGTGGACGTCCTTCTCTGGAGCCGAGTTCGGGATCCGGGATTGGGGGGGGGGAAGGGGAGGAAAGAGGAGACTGAAGATGAAAACACCCGCCACAAAAGAGAAAACGATCCAAGGATCTGCTCCAGCTGTTTCCTGCAGGATCTCCAGGGAACCAGCTTCTACAGCACAGCTGGGACAGCCTGTCCCATGCCCCTCCCACCCTCGGCGTAAAGATTTTTCCCCCCAGCTTTATCTGCTATTCACTATCGCAGTTTTTCAGCCACAGCAGCAGGGCAAGCGTTCTTCTGAAGGAGTGCAGTGGCCCCACTTTTCTGAACAACGGGACACCGAAAAACACACAGATCTGCTCACCTATTTCCGCCAGCTTGGAAGGGTCTTCAGACACCGTCTCCAGTTTACTCAGGAAGCTCTTAATTGCTTTAAACGCCTGTATGGGCAAAACGGGAGACAGACGAGGAGTGTGTGATGAGAGAAGGGCCAGGGAGAAATTCCTGATGCACAGCAGTTTCACTGACTCCACATTTTACAGTGCAGTCTGCTCGGCTGTTAGCAGAATCAGACTCCCACTGCACAGCGGTCTGACCCACTCCAGGTCTTACAGTGCACTCAATCAGACACCCCCACGCCCACACAAAACAGTTTTCAGTGTTGTCAGCCTCTTGTTCCACAGCAGCGTGATCCGCTCCAGGTGGTACAGTGCAGTCTATCAGACAAATCACTACACGGCAGGGTTTAGTGTTTCCTGAATTCTGTTGCTCAGCAGTGTGATCCGCTCCAGGTGGTACAGTGCAGTCTATCAGACAAATCACTACACAGCAGGGTTTAGTGTTTCCTGAATTCTGTTGCTCAGCAGTGTGATCCGCTCCAGGTGGTACAGTGCAGTCTATCAGACAAATCACTACACGGCAGGGTTTAGTGTTTCCTGAATCCTGTTGCACGGCAGTGTGATCCGCTCCAGGTGGTACAGTGCAGCGAATCCGAGCAGCTCCAGGAGGGGCAGTACCTGGTCTCGGACACTCTTGTCCGGGTCGACGGTCAGGGCGCAGAGCACCGGCAGGATGCGGCAGGCGCACTCGCTGGCGGCGTAGAAGCTGTGCGTGGCGGCCAAGCCCAGCACGCCCGCGGCCCGCGATGCCGGGAAGGGGTCCTTGGTGGCGCGGGAGAAGGCCGAGATCAGCACGCGCTGCCTGGTCTGGGGGGGGAGGAGGGCAAGAAGTGAGAAAGAGTGTCTTCCAGTTTTGAGCAGAGGAGATTACAAGCATACCGCCTCCTCTGAGGCATCGGATAGGGTCAACCCAGCTTGCTTAGTCAGACTCCCACTGCACTGCAGTCTGATCCGCCTCCAGGTTTTACAATGCAGTCAAATCAGACACCCACTGCACAACAGGTTTTAGTGTTGTCAGATTTCTATCACACAGCAGTCTGATCTGCTCCAGGTTTTACGATGTTGTTCACCTGAATCCCACTGCACTGCAGTCTAATCTGCTCCAGGTTTTACAATGCAGTCCAATCAGACACCCACTGCACAACAGGTTTTAGTGTTGTCAGGTTTCTATCACACAGCAGTCTGATCTGCTCCGGGTTCTACACTGCTGTAATCAAGACTCCTCCTGCACAGCCGCCTGATCCGTGTCCAGGTTTGACACTGCAGTTAATCAGACACGACGGGTTTCAGTGTTTCGGGACCCGGGGAGCACAAGCAGAGGCCGCAGCACACGGAAGAGCATTTCAAAACACGAGAACAGGAGACCCTTTACATAAAGGGGGGGCGGGAGCATGGAGCAGGCTGGATGACGGCGTTCACAAAGCCCGCCGAGAGCCCAGACGCTCTCCGAGCGGGAGGTGCGCTCACCGTGGCGTTGAGGTAGGGGGCGATCTTGCCCAGGCACACGGTGGTGTTGCAGCGGATGGGGCCCTGGTCGTCGCGGGCCTGCAGGCGGGCGAAGTGCCGCATGAGCTCCGCGTTCAGGTTCGTCTCGCTCAGCTTGGGAGCCAGCAGCAGCATGGACTGGGAGAGGGAGAGAGAGAGAACCAGACCGGACCTGAGCCACTGGACCCGAACCACCGGACCAGCTGTTCTCCTGGTCACTACAGGACTGGACCTGAACCACGGGACCAGCTGTCCCCCTGGTCTGACAGGACTGAACCTGAACCACTGGACCAGCTGTCCTCCTGGTCTAACAAGACTGGCCCTGAACCACGGGACCAGCTGTCCCCCTGGTCTGACAGGACTGAACCTGAACCAACTGACCAGCTGTCCCCCTGGTCTGACAGGACTGGACCTGAACCACGGGACCAGCTGTCCCCCTGGTCTGACAGGACTGAACCTGAACCACTGGACCAGCTGTCCTCCTGGTCTAACAAGACTGGCCCTGAACCACGGGACCAGCTGTCCCCCTGGTCTGACAGGACTGAACCTGAACCAACTGACCAGCTGTCCCCCTGGTCTGACAGGACTGGACCTGAACCACGGGACCAGCTGTCCCCCTGGTCTGACAGGACTGAACCTGAACCACTGGACCAGCTGTCCCCCTGGTCTAACAAGACTGGCCCTGAACCACGGGACCAGCTGTCCCCCTGGTCTGACAGGACTGAACCTGAACCACTGGACCAGCTGTCCCCCTGGTCTAACAAGACTGGCCCTGAACCACCGGACCAGCTGTCCTCCCGGTCTAACAGGACTGGACCTGAACCAACTGACCAGCTGTCCCCCTGGTCTGACAGGACTGGACCTGAACCACTGGACCAGCTGTCCTACTGGTGTGACAGGACTGGACCTGAACCCCTGAAAACACAGGCTCTTTGCTGGCTCTGCTAGTCTGGTCTCGTTTCCTCTGGTCCACAGGGCTCCGCTGGCCGGGCGGACAGTCCTGACCCCCCACCTTGACCGTCTGCTCTCGGATGGCGGGGTTGGTGTCCGTGAAGCCGTGGACAACGTGGGGGAAGATCTGGGAGTTCACAGCCGCCTCGTTCAGGTACTGAATGAAGTTCTCCATCTGAGAGCGGGAGAGATCGGGAGAGGGGGGAGGGAGAAGGAAGGGAGATGGAGAGAGACAGAGAGAGAAATAATGTACAAAGGCTGTAAACAAGAGGAGGCCCTTCAGCCCAGATCAGTGATCTCATCCAGCTGTTTCTGGACAGAAGACGGGTCAGCCAGGGGATCAGCCTCAACAACAACACCAGCCGAGCGGGCTCCTCCACACCCTTTGTGTAAAGAACCCGTTTAATCTTCTAAATTTAATTTAATCCACTCGGCTGCTTTAATGCCGCCCAGCGTGCACATATTTCTGAGATACAGCAGAAGACGGCTTTTCTTATATTTGGGAAGTCAAACCGCTTCTTTACACAAAGGGTGGCGGGGGTGGGGAACAAGCCACCCGGATTTTCCCCGGTCGTGCTTGGGGTGACCCGGGATCCAGGCCGAACCGGACAGGGGGACCAGAACCGCGGACCGACCTGCTGCAGTAGCCGGATCCTCATGGCCCGGTCGGTGGAGGAGAACATCTTCACGATGACCGGGATGATCTTCTGCTGGTACTCCTCCGCGCTCAGGAACTTCCCCACCTGCGCGTAAGGGGGGGGGGGGGGGGGAAACGGGGAAAACGCGGATCACAGCTGGCACATCCTGAACCCGGGACCACCCTTCAGATCAGACAAAACCCCCCAAAAACAAAACCCGGAAAACGGATCCCGGACCCGGCTGATACCTTGAAGAGGGGGGTGAGGATCACGGCGCCGGCGTTCCCGAACTCGAAGGCGGTCAGCAGCTGCGGGAGCACCTTGTGCCGGCAGAAGTCCTCCGGGAAGGAGTCCAGGTTGTCACTCAGCTCCTGGAAAAACTTCTGCTTCTCCGCCGGCTCCTTGATCTGACAAATCGAAAGGTAAATGACGTGAAAACGGTTTAAAATGAGATGTTACCCTTCCCTCCTCCTCCTCCCCCAACATCCATCCTTCACTGACCTCCCTGTCTCCCAGAGCAGGAGCCGATCCGAAGTATCCGGAACGGCAAAGAGACACCCCCTCCCCGCAGGGGGCGCTAGAGAGCGCGTCGGTACCCATGCCCCCCTACCCCCAGGAACACAGCTGGCCGGGCCGGGCCGGGCCGTACCTGGATCTCCTCCAGGAAGAGGTTGGTCTCCACGAAGCTGTTGCTCATGAAGCCGCCGGGGCCGCGGCAGTTCTGCAGGAAGCGGGCCGGGTTGGGCCGGGCCTTGGGGTTCGCCCCCACCAGCTCGCAGTAATGGGGCACCAGCTGCTTGGGGATCTGGGAGAGACGCCGTCAGGGGTCAGGGGTCAGGGCGAGCGGGAGCGGGCAGAGACACGCACACCCAGGACACCACACGCACACCCAGCCAGGACAGACACAGCCAGGACAGACACACCCAGACAGCCAGGACAGACACACCCAGACAGCCAGGACAGACACACAGCCAGGACAGACACACCCAGACAGCCAGGACAGACTCACCCAGACAGCCAGGACAGACACACAGCCACACAGCCAGGACAGACACACAGCCACAGAGCCAGGACAGCCACAGAGCCACAGAGCCAGGACAGCCACAGAGCCAGGACAGCCACAGAGCCAGGACAGCCACAGAGCCAGGACAGCCACAGAGCCAGACAGCCAGGACACACACACAGCCAGACAGCCAGGACACACACACAGCCAGGACACACACACAGCCAGGACACACACACAGCCAGGACACACACACAGCCAGGACACACACACAGCCAGGACACACACACAGCCGTTACCTTGCCCAGCGAGCGCAGGGAGGAGGCTCGAGGCAGGGGTCCGTTAAACACCTCCCAGATCAGGCAGCCCAGACGCCACACGTCCGCCGACCTGCAAGACAACACGCACTCCGTCGGCACCAGTCCTCTCCTCCGGACTGCCCCCGAGACGCAGGGGGAGACCGACTCTCTATGGAAGCAACCAAGCAGCTTGCTGGGACAGTACAGGATTCGTCTAAGGACAGCAGCTCTGGGACCCCCACATGTGTGCGGAGGACCATGGGAAACGGGGGGTGGGCTCTGAAAAACTGAGAACAGGAGACTCTTCTTTACACAGAGGGAGGTGGGGGCAGGGAACAACATGGTCTTTTTTTAAGCCCATTTCCACCTCTTTCTTTGGCAGGGTGAGATCCCCCGGCCAGGACAGGAGGTACTACATTACACAGAGGGAGGTGGGAGCGGGGAACAAGCCGACCGGCGGCGTGGTTAAAGGCCGATACCCTGGCTCCTCCCAAGACACACCTGGATGAGATCCTGTAGATCTAATATCTACATCCGACCAAACAGGCTTCAGAAACTGTTTTGCTGTTCTTATGGGCCCGGTCTCCTCCCCAGCGACCGGAAATACACCATGAAGAGCTGCTTGAGGGACTCAGTGTGGCAAACAAGTTCGGAACCCACAAAAACGAGAGCCTAATTCTACAGGGGTATACAACAGGCTGTAATTCTCCGGGGTCACCAGAAGATGGGGATCCCTCTCCCCGCCGTAGCGCAGTCGCCCCGGCTCCTCACCACTTCTCCCCGGCGGCGCTGCCGGCTCCCTCGGGGGGCTCGTACTTCTCCAGCTCGGGGCCGGGGCGCCGGGGGGGGGCGGGGTCCGCAGGGGGCCGGGCCGAGGTCATGAACTCCAGCCCGCCCAGCTTCCACTCCCCGGCCCGGTCCACGAAGACGGACCAGGTGCCCACGTTGTTGTGCACCAGGTGGCAGTCGTTCACCACGAAGCTCAGCGCTTTCTGGCGGCGCCGTCGGAGAAGGGAGACAGTGGGGGGGGGGGGGATGAAAAAATCAGACCGGCCTCCCTCCTCGCCATCAACCACTGATCCATCCCACAATTCCCCATCTCCCCCCCCCCCCCCAGTCCATCCCACAATTCCCCATCCGTCCATCCCACAATTCCCCATCCGTCCATCCCACAATTCCCCATCTTCCCCCCCCCATCCGTCCATCCCACAATTCCCCATCTCCCCCCTCCCCCCCCATCCGTCTATCCCACAATTCCCCATCCTCCCCCCCATCCGTCCATCCCACAATTCCCCATCTTCCCCTTCTGGGCAGAGCTGTGGCTCTGTGTCTCAGGATCTGCGCCTGTGGCTGGGAGGTTGCCGGTTCAAATCCTGCAGCCGGCAGAGGGATCCTACTCTGTTGGGGCCCCTGAGCGAGGCCCTTCACCCCAGCTGCTCCAGGGGCGCTGTATAAATGGCCGACCCTGCGCTCTGACCCCCAGCTTCTCTCTCCCTGTCTGTGTGTCTCCTGGAGAGCAAGCTGGGGTCTGCGAAAAGACACATCCCTCATGCAAGAAACTGTATAGGGCTGATAAAGTGATCTGATCTTCTCTTCCTCCCCCCATCCGTCCATCCTCTCTAACATCCCCCCCCCCCCCCCCTCACTCACCACGACCTGGTGGAGCCCCCAGGAGACCTCCAGCTCTCTGGCGCCCCCTGCCTCCGCCTGGGCCTTGAGGTGGACAGCCAGGGGCGTCACCGGCTCCGTCACCACGTACAGGCACCTCTCCGTCTGCGGGCACAGGGCGAGAGGGCGTCAGGGCACCGCGGGGCGCCGCGGGGACGGGGGGGTAGGGGGCGCCCCGAGCCCCGAGCCCCGGCCCTTACCTCCAGGCCGTCCACGAAGGCCAGGATGTTCGGGTGGCGGAGGGTCTTCGTCCTCTTAAAGGCCGCCTTCGCCAGCGCCGTCTGCTCGTCCGAACCCGACTTCACCTCGAAGGCGAACACCGAGACCAGCTCGCCCGTCGCCTGTGCGGGGGAGACACAGAGACGGGTTGGGGTGGAGGGGGGGAGGGGTCACAGCCGCATCGCCTGAGCTGAGCCCCAGCCTGCTCCGAACGGCACAGTGAGCACGATTCGCCCACCCAGGCATTTTCGAACCCCTGTATGCAGTTGAGGGCTGTGGGGGAGCTGGAGTCTATCCCAGCAAGCAACAGGCGCAAGGCGGGGTACGCCCTGGACGGGACGCCAGTCCGTCACGGGACACCCACACACTCCCACCCCAGGGTCCGTTTTCCCCAGAAGTCTTTGGAAATCGGAGCACCCAGAAGAAACCCATGTGAATACGTGAGGGGCATGCAAACTCCACACAGACAGCACCCCAGGGTCCGCAAGCGAGCCCAGGGCTGTGCCCGTGCCGCCCAGCCTGACTCACAATCAGTGTGAACCACCGGAATGACCTCCACTGAGCTGGGCTGGAAAACCTGGAGCGGATCAGTCTGCTGTGCACTGGGAGAGTCTAACTGACGGCTCCGTAAAACCTGGAGCGGATCAGTCTGCTGTGCACTGGGAGAGTCTAACTGACAGCTCTGTAAAACCTGGAGCGGATCAGTCTGCTGTGCACTGGGAGAGTCTAACTGACGGCTCCGTAAAACCTGGAGCAGATCAGACTGCTGTGCACTGGGAGAGTCTAACTGACAGCTCTGTAAAACCTGGAGCAGATCAGACTGCTGTGCACTGAGAGAGTCTAACTGACGGCTCCGTAAAACCTGGAGCGGATCAGTCTGCTGTGCACTGGGAGAGTCTAACTGACAGCACTGTAAAAGATGGAGCAGATCAGACTGCTGTGCACTGGGAGAGTCTAACTGACGGCTCTCTAAAACCTGGAGCAGATCAGACTGCTGTGCACTGGGAGAGTCTAACTGACAGCTCTGTAAAACCTGGAGCAGATCAGACTGCTGTGCACTGAGAGAGTCTAACTGACAGCTCTGTAAAACCTGGAGCGGATCAGTCTGCTGTGCACTGGGAGAGTCTAACTGACAGCACTGTAAAAGATGGAGCGGATCAGTCTGCTGTGCACTGGGAGAGTCTAACTGACAGCACTGTAAAAGATGGAGCGGATCAGTCTGCTGTGCACTGGGAGAGTCTAACTGACAGCACTGTAAAAGATGGAGCGGATCAGTCTGCTGTGCACTGGGAGAGTCTAACTGACAGCACTGTAAAACCTGGAGCAGATCAGACTGCTGTGCACTGAGAGAGTCTAACTGACAGCTCTGTAAAACCTGGAGCGGATCAGACTGCTGTGCACTGAGAGAGTCTAACTGACAGCACTGTAAAACCTGGAGCGGATCAGACTGCTGTGCACTGAGAGAGTCTAACTGACAGCTCTGTAAAACCTGGAGCGGATCAGACTGCTGTGCACTGAGAGAGTCTAACTGACAGCACTGTAAAACCTGGAGCGGATCAGTCTGCTGTGCAGTAGGGGCTCTGATGGACAGCACTGTAAAAGATGGAGCGGATCAGACTGCTGTGCACTGGGAGAGTCTAACTGACAGCTCTGTAAAACCTGGAGCAGATCAGTCTGCTGTGTAATGGGAGAGTCTAACTGACAGCTCTGTAAATCCTGGAGCGGATCAGACTGCTGTGCAGCGGGGGCTCTGATGGACAGCACTGTAAAAGATGGAGCGGATCAGACTGCTGTGTAATGGGAGCATACCCGGCCACACTAAAACCTTGCCTGATGGTGCTGTAAAACCTGGAGCTCTTCAATGAATTGGGATCCAACCTCTGTACACAAGGCCCGCCGCTAAACGGACTTTCCGGGAACGATGATCTAAACACCGGCTGCTATCGGGCCCAGGGGGAACAGGCTGCGCTCCAGAAAGCGTGGTGTTGGCAAGTCACCTCAGGAGGAGGAAAAGAAAAAAAGAATTCTGCCCTCCTCATCTGCAGCGACAGCTCCGCACTCAGTGGGATTCAACGCCGGTCAAGGTCCAGCGGGACCCCAGCACTTGAAATAAACGAGGGGGGAAACCGCTGGACCGGGGTGGGGGGGGGGTGATGCGGAGGAGGGGTCCGTCCTGCCTGGAGAGAAATTAACAGCACGCCAGTCCAGCTGTGCTTCCCCTGCCTATATAAAAGGCTCAGGTCTCCCCCCCCCCCCACACGACACAGGATTTTGCCAATTAACACGTCAAGGGAGATGAGAGTTTAAACAAGCGTCTCACTCAAGTCCTCTACACCCAGCGACGTGGCGACAACAGACGTGTTTATACCGGATAGGGGAGCGGACAAAGGCGGACATTCAGGTGATTATTTTTAAAAGTCATTGACAGTTCGTGCGAATAGGCATTTTGGCCCCCCCTTTTTGTTTTTTTGCCCCGTCTCCCTAAACCTACCTGCAAAATTTCCCCCCACAACCATACAAGCCCCCCCCGTCCTCCCCGCACCGCCAACTCGGCCGCAGCCGCTACTCGAGCCCGGGGCGTCGGCAAATCCTAGGCCTCGATCCCCCGCCGCCGCCTCTCCGTTCACCGTTTCAGATCAAACCCGGGCCTTACCTTCCGTTTCCCCCGGTGCAGAGTCCATATTCCGGACGGCTCCTGGGTGTCCGGTAAGATTTCGTACTGAAAATCTTTAACTGGATCCCGGGCGAAGAAGGACCACATCCCACCTTTGCTACCGACATCAAAACACGGAATGAACTGCGGGCTCGTCTGCAGCGCTGCCGTGCAGTACCGCAGCGCCACCGCTAGAGGGGGGGAGGCTAAGCCTGCGTGTTATATTACTGTCCGGCCGCTAGGTGGAGACACGCCCGCAGGATGTCGGCCTCGCACGGGTTTTAATTTTTTTTAATTTTATTTTTTTTAATTAAACGTATAAAGAATTTACAAATACAACTACAACCCGAGGCTCAAAAACAGGTACAAGAGGAAAAAACACGAACAGGAAAAAAAAAACCTGAGGTAATGAAGTAAATTATGTGATTAAATTGTATTTTTTTTTTACATATATCATCCGTTTTCCTTACTTTGTCAATTTTTTTAAATAGAATTTAAATAGTTGAAGTGGAGCTGAAAAAGACCTACAAAGGGGAGGATTATTAGACCCTTTTGATTTATGGATGTGAAATTTACCCAGAATGACTAATGAATTGACTATAAAAAAAATGCTCTTTTTCCAAATGTTCTATTAAACAGTACAATAAAATATCAAAATCCTTCAAGCTAAAAAACACCTTTAACTGCCTGCCAACACACCTCCGCAAACCGACACCTCACAAATAACTGCACCAAAGACTCCCCTTCAGCTCGACAAAAAACACACAGATCACCCTGCTCAGGCTTTAGAGCGATTTAGAGAGCACTAATTGAACTGGATAAAACTTATGAACAACTTTCAACGATATCTCTTTAACTTTGTTTGTAACACACTCTCTATCAGGAGTTGTCCAAACTAACTCCTAAGTTTATATTTTCAAACATTGCATTCCAAAAAGATAAACAAATAGGGATATGATAATAATAATAATAATAATAAAATAATAATAATAATAATTGCTTACACTTATATAGTGCTTTTCTGGACACTCCACTCAAAGCGCTTTACAGGTAATGGGGATCCCCTCCACCCCCAGCAGTGTGTACCCCCACCTGGATGATGGGGGTCTACACAGAGATTCCTTCTGTGAGTATTGTTACATTTCTTATCCTTTATTTCCACGCCATCCCAGAATAAATCAGTTGTAGGACCCAAAAGGAGGTCAGTCCTATTAACACTTTGATTTGCTTTTAACAAGCTCACTACACCTTCCGGAATGGTATCAAAAACTATCGCATATTTCTTAGGGGGGGGTGACAGGGAACTGAAATCTCTCCAGGAATTCAGGATAAGTAAACAATCTGCCGTCTTTATTCAACAGTTGAGCCACCAAAAGAGGAGAAACGTGTCGTTGCCGTCTCTGTCCAGGAGAGGGCGACCAGACGCCATCAGAAAGCAGAAGGCCGTCCGACTGTTGTGATGATATCCCTGCTCCTCAGCGAATTTAATTATTTAACCCTCGCCCTGTTCTCCCGCACAGGGTCTCAATGGGACAAGGGCAGACGAAGAGGTCAGCCCCCATAGTGCAGTGTACGAGAAAAGGGGGCTCATTATTCTGGACTTGGGGGTCCCCCCCAACACTGGCTGCCCTTCAGCCCGGCTGAGTCCTTTACTGAACTGTTCTCTGATTCTCAGAAAGTTGCGTCTGTCGCTTTTGAACCAGTGAGCTGAGCCCCTTGGAACCAAGACAACAGGGGTCTTATTAACACTCTTGATGGGGACAGCTGATGTCAAGTTATTAAAATCGCCATTTTTCCCCAAGTTTGATCGGCTTAAGTGCTGCTCGGGGGAAACGAACACATCACAAACACGGGGTCCCCCAAATCACAGTTCATGTGACCCCGGTTATCCGTCGACTTCCAAACCCGATCTACAGCTCCTCAGATGGGAGGCTTAAAATGAAGAGACGGAGTTCTCCAAGTTCAGCAGGATAGCGGTTGGTAAATTTAACAAGCAACAGGTCTAATTAGTCCATTATTAGGTGACAGAATGAAGACTTCAGTGGGGGAACACAGACTGGGGGGGTCACAAGAACCGGAGGCAGACAGGAGTCCCGCCTCTCACGCCCTGAGGAATATTCTGGCACTAAACGGACCCGAGCTGAAGGTGTGAACCAGTGAGGGGTACCACGTGCAGTACCCTGGTTTAGGGGCAGCCCCCAGTACCCAAAGGTTCCAACCGGCACCCAGCGAGAAACCCCCCCGAGTCTCGATTAGGTATGGCCATGCATCTTACACGCAGGTGGATCAGAGCAAACAGACCAGGAGGAATGAAAAGTCACAAAGACTTCAGAAAACACACCCTTTCGCATTAAAGAAATCTACTCCAAAGGAGCAAACCGGATTTCTCCCCTTGTGTCGTTGAAGATGAGCTGGTTGTAGATTGGGCTGGCTTTCGTGGTGGTAAAATGTGGAATGCGGGGGTTGCTGGTTAGTGGCGATCAATGCATCACTGCTACCAAAATGACAAGTTTATCTTTTACACGTTGCAATACAATACTTCAAGAGGAACCCTGCAGAGGAGTCGAGACTGATGGGGTTAGTGGGACTCTGCAGATACTGGGTTCACAGATTCAAACTGCTTTATTGGTAAAAAGTGTTGCCAAAGCACAGTCACTACAGCATCTACTTACATTTACAATACAAATGCATCATTGGCATTAACACACACCACAGAACATTAAACCGGCTCCCTGTCTGTTCCTCAGGCTGGGACAGGAGATCACACACTATTATTATTATTGAGAGACAGGCTCACTGTCTGTTCCTCAGGCTGGGACAGGAGATCACACACTGTATTATTATTATTGAGAGACGGGCTCACTGTCTGTTCCTCAGGCTGGGACAGGAGATCACACACTGTATTATTATTATTGAGAGACAGGCTCACTGTCTGTTCCTCAGGCTGGGACAGGAGATCACACACTATTATTGAGAGACGGGCTCACTGTCTATTCCTCAGGCTGGGACAGATCATGTACTGTTCAGTCAGCTCAATAGTTATTTTGTGCAAGCATGTTATTCCAAACCCAGAATACTTGTCACAGTGCATCCGTCTCCATTTCTCCCACAGGGGAGAGGGAGCACAGCCCATCCTCAGCTGAGGAAAAGGCAAGACGTGCTGCCCGCCCAGCAGCGACTTCAGTACTCGCCGAGGGCGTTTCAAGGGCACACTCCTAACTGGTCTCGGACAAGCTCGAGTCCAACAGACACCCCCCCAAGTCACGTGGGCCACACTAAAAAAAAAAACACTCCACAAAAGTGCACACCAAAGCAGGCGAGCAGCTCAAGAGCAGACGGCGAATCCGCAGGTCCAGGATGGCAGGCGTCTTCTGCAACAGCACCGTGTCGACTGAAACGGGCCGAGTTCATGTGCTCAAACAGGGGATCGTGAATTATGAACCGCTCCCGGGGCGCAACTAGTGTCGATTGGGTTAGCAAGTTCCACATCAAGCACGCAGTAGTAAACGCCGGAGTTCTGTCTGGTTTATAGTGCAGTAGTACAAATGAAACCAGATCCTGAGAAATCCTGGAGTTGTGATCTCACCCCCCGCCCCGAGAGGAATGGAGGTATTTGGGCTAGGTTTGACCTAGTTTCATACACACCTCTATTCCCCACTGGTGGTCAACCCATACAGGCTGGGATTGGACCGTTACTCCTATGAAATTCAATTTAAACCGGGATACAGATCATCCCATTCAAAGCAAGGACCCCTCAGGGAGTCGGACCCCACCCTGGAGACCAGGAGTGCCACCACTGGAGTCTTTTGCTTTTTAAAAAAAAAAGCCAATCAAAAGGGAGAAAAGCAAAACCTGGGGGAACAGAGACGCAGGGTTTTTGTTCCCCCAGGGAAAGAGAAAAACCCTCCATTGAGACTCGATCACTGCAGCTTTACACAAGGGGGAGAACGACCCTCGGCCCGGAGGACCCTCTCTGGCACAGAGACCAACAGGCCGAGAGCTGAAGCGTCTTGGCGCAGCAGAGACACCGCGGGGAGTCGAACCCCGTCCCGGAGACCGGGAGCCCCACGACCGGCGCCTTTTGCTTTTTTTGCGTTCGTTAAAAGGAGAAAAAGCAAAACCTGGAGGAACAAGAGCTTGTTCCCCCAGGAAAAGAAAAACCCTTGGATAAAGCTGCTTCGCCTACGGTCCCTGCGTACCTCGCACGGAGCCTGCAACAACTACAGAGAAGGGTTGCCGTCCCCCATTCCCCACCGAACCCCCGAAATGTATTTGAAAAAATCGAAACGAAAAAGCGAAGGACTGTCTTACGACTGGAGAGGCCAACGGGTCTTCCGACCGCCGTTTTCGTGTTTCTTTTTCTTAAAGAGAGACAGAACAAGCACCCACAGAGAACATCAGCGCCGCACGCGCGTGCGCACCAGAGCGAACTGCATGGTTTACCAGGAGAACCCGTTGCTGCACGGGTCTGTGCGTCTTGGTCAAACACTTTAAGGGGGTTGGTATGTTGCTGGGTGACCTCTCAAAACGTAGAGCTGTTGGGAAAAAAAACTAAAGAACCACTTTATAGCCCCCCCACCCCATCCATTAGAACCTCAAAACTGCTTCGCCGATTTGATCTCAGCTTACTGTACTGCCAAGTCGAGTTTATTTAATGCACTTCTAATCTGAAATTATCTTATGTGTGCAGGATATCCCCACTTAACTCTGGAGCCTCAAAACTAGCTCTAATGTATTCCTACTAAACTACTTAAAATGCCCTATTTTAATGGAAGACATTCGACCAGGTAGTACACCCAGGTCTAGCCCTAGGGGCATTTGAGGCTCTGAAAGGTCTGTGTAATATCAGTTTTGGTGTTGGATTAACTTACTCTCCAAAGCCTTGTCCTCAAGCTTAAGTAGGAGCCAGGAAAAGTCATCGAACTGAAGAGTAAACATCTGAAAAGCAACCCGAACACCCCTCCCCAAAAGCACGTGCTGCTCCAGTGGCCGTTTTCCAAGTTAGGAGTCGCTTATGCCAGTAAGTCAAGATTTTCCATCCGGGGGGGAGGTTTGACCTGTTAAAGTGACTGAGAAACAGGAGAGAAGAGCCGGGCCCCTCTACGCTGGCGGAGCCAGATTCACTGGTGCCTCACTGCTGGGCAGGTGTGTGTACACTAAAGATGAACATCTGGAAAGAAACAAGATTTGTTGTGCCCACCCCCCCCTCCCCCTTAACAACAGTGCCAGGCCTGAGCCTAAATGTAACCAGTTACAAGAGTAACTTGAAAGAAAGTACAGCTTCACTTACATCACATCTACTTCAAAAAAAGACCAAATGCTCTTTTTGTAAGCATTAAAAGCTGCATGCTCATCAGTGTTGTTAAGTGGAAAAACTTGAAAGGGTTACTTAACTTCCAACAAAGCAACTTGCAGGGAGGAGCTGCTGCTTATTAGCCACATGGTGTTCATCTGAAAGGGAAAGACTGGAAAAGGTTTCCCCCCATACCCCCCGAGATCCATCTCAACAGGGCAACTTCCACTCCTCTTCCAAGCCCGTTTTACATTCGTGACCCCAAGTTCACTACATTGCATTCGCTTCACCTGTTTGAAACCGGAAGAAACGAGAGGGGCGCACACACACAAAAGCAGGAGGGAGAAGCCTCTTCACACGGGACTTGAGGGGGGATCAGTCTGTAGCACAGGCACACCACGAGACTCCATTCAGGTCATTCAGTTTGCCAAGAGCTCCCGAGTTGCACACAATCGCAGTCTAGAAGTGGGTACAGCCAATCTGGAAGAAGAGTTTCCACATGCCCTCACAACATTCCACCCAACACTACCGTATGGGACAGACAAGTAGGAAAGCATCACATCTGAAGGCTTCAAGCCAGTGTTTTATGCAGTTGCCAGTTTAAGCTGCGTGCAAGTTTCCCCACAGGTGTTCTAAAGAAATTGAAATCCTCACCTCAAATTAAGATGTTCACAATTTCTTTTTTTTACTGGGAGTTTTCCAGCATTTAGACCTTGGATCCCAAAATCAAAGGCTTTTAAGGTTCTGACCTTACTCAACACTCCAGGAACGAGGAACCTTTTTGCTGGGCTGCGTTCGGACTTTTGTTGCTCATTCAAAATGGGTCTCTGCAAAGACAACAGGCTGGACACAACCCCACCCTCGACAAGAAAGCCGCAGCTGCGCAGTTGCACAACCGATGTCGTCGAGACGCACCGCACAGTTGCGCGGCCGCAATGCGTTTTGGACAAGCTGCACAGTTGTGCGGCTTCCTCGGTTACCCTTCCAGATCACACAGCGCGCGCTGCACAGTTGCGCAACCACCCTCACCCGGGCATTTCCAGTTGCACATTTGCACAACCGACGGCGCCGCTGCACATTTGCACAGCTGCACAGTAACCGAGTTCAGTCCCCCCCAAACCAAGACTACCCATTTTACCACCTCAAGATCCTTTGCCTGCCTGGTTAGGAGAGAGACAAGATGGCCGATTCCTGGGGTCAAGAGCCGAGATTCCCCCACACTTGAGAGGATTGTCTGGTCTTCGTGAAGCTGAAACGACTTTTCTGCAAAGATGCAAAGAGAAACACCCACCCCTCCAGCTACTACATTCTCAAGACAACAATACCCCACCCCAAGAGGTGTACGACATTACCAAAGCACGTTTCCCACTGCCCCGCCGACGTTCATTTACCTAGATTCAAGCACAACGGGCAGGAAACTCCTGAAAGGGACTTATCTGTGAAGGCCTCGCCTTTTCCAGGAATCCTTTGTAACTGAAGAAGCTGGGCTTTTCCATACACTGCAAGATACAATTTTCCGAAGAAACTGCCGCACAACTCCCCACCGTCAATCCCAAGACTCTCTGCTTCCATATCCAGTAGTCACTGAATTCCCAGATCTTTACAGAACTACAGCAGAGCTCTAAGCTCCACTGATCTTCAGATCACGCCCACGTCTGACGCCCCCACTGGGCTCTACTCCAAATCACTCTCCAAGGCAAAAATCCCAGCACTTATCTCTCATTCCACCTCGACTTGCTACCGAGCCCATCCAACGTTATGTTACAAAGCCGAAAGCAGTACAGAGATCCTGAAAAAGTGGAAACAGAAGAAAAGGCCCCGCCCCATCCCCAAAAAACAATGCATACCAAAATAAAAACTCATTCAGAACAGTATTTATTACTCTTTAAAGATTACGTGGTAAAATAAGACTTTACATTTCAATACGGAGAATCCTCCATTTCAAAGTTTACAAGGCGTTTTTTTTTTAAAGATGTACAGAACTAGCAAACCAGCTGCAAGCACTAAGTGCAGGAAAAAAAGCAGCACAGCTACAAATGCAATTGAACAAGACTTCGATAATAGATCAGTTTGAATACCTTCTTTTGCAGAGAACATTGTTGGTATGTGGACGTTACTATGTGGATTGTGTAAGCGAGACATTACATGGGCTAGTGGAGACTGCTTCTGATGCATCAGGAATTTAAGCGATCTGGGGCACTGCAGAATGAAAAAAAGGCAGAACAAGAACACACACCCCCCCCCCCCACTTCCTGTTTATTACTGCAATCCCACCCCCAGATCGTGAGACGCTGCAAGACTGATGCCACTAACGCTAGTGGCAGTCACACATCCTCCACATTCCCAAGGAGTAATACATACAAATGCTGCATTTCACAAACTTGAGTTACACTCCACAATGTATCCAAAAGCTACTCAAAACAGTACAATGTTAATAGACAGCAGATTACCCGTGTAAGATGATAAAACGCACATGCCTGTGTGTTAAGAGCTGTAATGGAAGATCCAACCACTCTCCAAGTGACGGCGGATGTGCCTGTAGGTGCCTCAAGCTGCCTTTTCCACCCAACATCTGGAAGAGTCTTTACAGTAAGAGGACGCCCCACCCCTCCCGGGACAGCTCCCAGATCAGAGGCGATGCAGGTGCACAGCTCCTCACTCACAATCGCGAAACTCCCAGAGACTGAACACGATCAAGTGCCAGGGCCATCACAATCGCACACTCCTCTCTCTACAAGGACGCCAGTGGGCTCCTGCCTGCCTGTCACCAGGACTGTGCTGGTCATTTGCTGCTGTGGGTCCCTCAGTTGCTTCCCTTGCCCACCATGCGCTTGGGACATCCAAATTATTGCATCCACTGGGCTTTACACTGCTTTACATACAGAGCTGCAAAAAGGCTGGGGAAAAGATTAAGATTACCCCCCCGCCCACCACCACCACCACCACCCCTGCCGTCATCTACCCCTCTTCATATTAACATCACAATCTCCGAGGGCTTCCAATAATTACAACCCAACTTCCAGGAACCCGATTCACTGCTAAAAGGATAGTCTACTTGCCTACAAGAGCAGACATCCAGAGAACTGGCCACTGCCTGATAGAACTCAAGTATTGCCACACTACCGAATAGCTGTGCAGACGTGCCAGACCAGGGTCAAATTGCCTTTTAGCTCTTCAGCCATCAATTCTCTTTGGAGCCTAGTTTAGAGGGGGGAACCTGTGGAGAAAGAAACTCAAGACCCTGGGTTTTCCCCACCACCCCCAAGCCCACATCGCCCCCGGCTCCTTAACAGCATAATCTTCAAAAAGGGAATAGTTACTCCCTCATTAACACGGAGAGCTTACAGGATCTCCGAAGAGAAGATACTCCCTTCGCCTCGGGTTGTTACCTTTCCTTCGTGCTCAGAAGGCAGCCCATGGAAGCTTTTATGCTTTGCTGCAGGAAGGGGGAGGGGGAGGAAGACTCTCCAATCCGACACTGCAGAGGCCTATGGGAGTTAACTGTCGCACAGCGCACACACACACAAAGACGAGCCGGCCGCTCGCTACATCACTGGGGGGAGTCCGATACGAGTCCTCTCCTCCGAATCGGGGCAGCCCACGGACCGGGGCGTTACGATTATTAGCCGCAGAACTACCAGGAACCACAAGACCACATCAGGCGAGAGGCGCGACACTGGGGCCTGGGCTGAAGAAACTCAAAATTACACCTCGCCTGGAAAAGAAAGAAACAGAACTACGCGAGCAAGTGTGTTCCAGATCCCGAGCGTGGCTGAAATGGTGGTAAATGCTTGAAAATAATTAAAAAAAAAACAAAAAACGACTTGTGTTACCTCTACCCAAACATACAAACCCAAACACTAATTCTCGGATTCTGTGGCCTAGCTCTTCCAGCGAGTGGACCTCCCTCACACAGCTACGCACGCCGACCCCCGGACTGCTGGGACACCGGACGCTCCCGCTACCCGCGTCGACCACCAGCCGGCCGTCACCACCCTGCCGCTACCGCCGCCCTCCCTCGCTGTCCTCACGCCCGGCTACACGACTCGCTTCCTTCCTCTTCGTCCTGCCCCTGGCTCCTGCGATCCATGACCTCCTCCTGACGCTGGTGCTCCTCCTCCTCCTCAGATACAAACCGCTACCAACTAAGTCCATCCCAATTCATAAAGGGTACACACTCAGTCCTGTCTCCTCTTGAAAAATCTTCTGCATCTTCGCTATTGAATAGCACATCACTGTCCATTTGAAAGCCTTTCCTGATGACAGGGGGCCATCGCCTCTTCCTATTTCCTTCCAAGCTGAGTTTAAATTTAGCTTGCTGGCTTCAGATTCCTCTAGCTAGAATGACACAAGCCTGCATCTTCGACCTGCAGTTCCCCTGCGCTACCACCGGGCGGTGCCCTCCGCCCACCGAGCCCCCCCCCTGCGCTCCTTCCGCTGACGTCACTACCTCGCTGCGCTCACGTTTCCCCGGACCGTGACTCTCCCACCGCTAGACACTCGCTTTCAGGCTTTAAAAAAAAAATTAAAACTTCGTGCTTTGGAAATTTCGTTTCTTCGAACAGGAAAAAAAAAGAGCTATCTTCAATTTAAGGCTCAACTTCTGTTCAAATTCAGGCTCAACTTCAACTGGCTTTTCACTCTTCTGCGACATTTGCTTCAGACTACCTGGTCTTGAATGAGCCCTTTTCTGCCTCGCCTTTAAATTAAAATCTTCGATCGAGGCCACTTTTTTTCCCCCTTCTCTCTTCTAAAACCTTCTAATCTTCAGCTTCTATTTTTTTTTTTAAAAAAAAGCTTCGTTTTCCTCCCTTCTACCGCTTCTGGTTTCTCTTCGAATTAAATCTAACGTGCCAAGCTTAAGTCAATCGAGCTACGATTGATTTGAGATCTTCGTTTACGCTTTAGAGTTCCCTCTTCCTATTTTCTTCTCTACAACTTAAATAATCTTCAGTAATTCTCCTCTTCTAAGGATTTGTTTTCGGCGACCGTTTGCTGACGGGGAGGTACCCCGGCGCCATCTTGAATTTCCACGTCTTTATTTTTTTTTCAAGCTCTCCAATCCTCTTCACAAAACTATGGTCCTCCTCATCCATTTTTATAGGCTACAATGTTTTCCACCGAAAAGACGAGCTTGAAATTACAGTAGCTCGTCGCATGAGACATAGCTAAGACGTTTTCGCTGCGACTACGCGGCGAGACGTCAGCTGTAAAACGTTAATATTGACTAAAAGCGGTTCGAGGCTTACCAAATACCGAGAGAGCGTTGTGTCGAGTCGTCTTACGACCGTGTTCACGAACTACGTCGCCTTATTTAAAAAAAAAAAATCTAAAAAACAACGGTTAAATAAGGTCACCCGTTTCTGGCCTTTTCGCTAACTTCAATCCTATTTAAACCTCGCTGTTCCCTCTAGAAAAAAAATAAATAAAACAAACGAGCTCAGATGATTCGACTTTTATCTACACTAACGCATCGAATTAAAAAAAAAACTAAACACGCCGCAACAGAAAAAAAAACCCGACCCAAACCGACAAAACACCTCGCAAAACCTACCACCTCTCCAAAACAAAAAGTGCTACGAAGCTCTGGGAGCGCCCTTTTATAGGCCACGACCGGCTGCAGCACTTCTAGCGTCATGGATCTACATCCGCCTCACGACTCGAAAATAGTTCCCCGATTTCCGTTGAATAGCGGACTTTACAATATACACGATAAGGCAAAATAATCGGTTTATTATTTATAACTGTCTAATGTTTTTTTCTGCTTATATGGCAAGACAAGATCCCCTACTTGTCTAAAAATCAACGACCCCCTCCCCCAAATTCCCTGAAGTAAACAGAGAGACAAAATGGCGTCTATGTCACAAAATGGAGGCCGTTCTTGTATTTTAACATTTTGAAACGAAATAAATCGCCACGGTGTTTTTGGCGTGGAGCATGTTGAAGTGTGCTGTTTTATAACCAGTTAAATCTTATCGTAAAAGGGAAGTATGTAGGAACAATAGTTAACTTTTCTCTCACGTTTCAGGATTTCCCTTCACCTTTAAACTCCGTGAGAGAGGCTCAATAAAATCTCTGTTAGGGACCACCCGTGAATACGACAATAAATTAAAATAAGAACGTGATAACGCTGATTTTTAAAACAAAAACAGTTAAAAAAACATTAGACATCTACTAGAATGGGCTGTATGGAGGCCACTCTGTTCGAGAAGTTTCCCAAAACCCGAGTTAATTGTGCCACACAGAAATAGGTACGTTGCGTTTTAAAACAATAAAAATTGAAAAGCTCCCCTGGTACATTGGTCTGAGCGGCGGACCGATGAAACAACAGTTTTGAAAATCAAGATGGAGCTGAAAGCGAGGGCAGGGACAGACGGCGGAGGGCTGCGTCGCTTTTGTCTCACATTTAAGAAAAATAAAATAAAACCGGTTAAAAAAACTGGTCCTATTTCCCCAAATCCGATCAAAATCCGCCTGACCCTTGCCCGAGTTTGTGCAGTTTACATGTTAACACTTCATGCCACTGTCGAGGATCATTGATTCAATTTACCCACACGCTGGCATGTGTCCTGATTATTTTAAAACTGGAAAACAGTATTGGATTTAACTGATAAATCAGTTTCAATGCTCGTAATTATCGCCGTCGTTATTCTTGATGAAATAAAAATACTGATACACGATCTCTTCCAGGCTGCATCGTAGGTGCTGTTTAAGTCGTTATTGTTGCTTAGATAAACACATTTTAAGGAGAAAGGCTCCCTTGATTTTAAAATAAAACAGTTTTTTAAGGAGTTTCACTGTATCGAGAGTGTCTTTTTTAAACGAGTTTCGTTGTAGTGATGTAACAACGACGGGGTGGTAATGTACAGTACCGCGATTTTATTTTCAAATCAACATTTTGAGAAAGAACAATTGTACTTAAAAAGACCCATTAACCTCCGTCATCCCCCCCTCCCCAGGAAAAGTTTTGCACGGTTTTGTGTGGGAACTGTGTGTCTACGGGTGAAAGAGATGGGTGTTCAATGTATAGAAATTGCGGTTTGTTTGTTTGTTTGTTTTTTAATTTTCCAAAACCGGACCAGGCCAGATGTATCTGTTGGGAGAACATGAGGAAAGGTCACTGCTGTTAAGTAAAGGGAGACATTATTTCTGACCAGGAAAGTGTCAGTTCTCTTCTCCGACACCCCAATAAGACACAGTGTGGTATCACAGGGTGGGATATTCTCGGTATTTTGGGGGATCCCCTCCCCCCCTCCGCCAATCTGGGGCTGGTGTGCAGGGTTGGTGCGTAAGGGCCCAGCTCAGGATTTGAACACAGCAAGGGCGATTTGTCTCTGGTGAGGTTAAAGAGTTTTAGTTCGAACATTTTTCCAGATTTTTCATTCAATAACCTTCCACGTCCTCCATAAAAAAAGAGAGACGTGCACATAAAGGGGGGAGGGGGGGGGGGTCGCATTTTAGAAGAGAAAATAATGACTATTTTCGACTATTATTCATTATCTATGATATCGACTTCGCTCATGCAGATTAACGACAAAGAAAACCAAAACAACCACAGAAAACCCGAGGTTTGTCACAGATCTACAGACATCAACAGACTCGCTCGCCCTCCCCCCCCACCCCGTCGTTAAGGACCCCGAAAAAGTTTCAAATAACAACAAGGAGTGACGTCACACGCGAAGGCGGCCGCCCGGCGGATGGATACGGAAAGCGGCGGCTCGGAGGCCCCGGCGATCCGGTTCGAACCGGCGGCGGCCGGCGGCTTGGCCGTCCTCGCTCCCGTCTCTCCTTCTCTCTCTTTTTTTTTTGCTGCAGTGCCCCAGCGCGCATGCGCCGGCTCGTCCTGGCGGCGGGGCCCGGATGCTGGGGACGTGACTCAGCGCGGTGGAGTCGGGAAGTTTTTTCAGAAATGCGCCATGATCTGCCCTCTCCCCATGACCCCTACCCGCCTGGCTGTGCATCACAGCGAAGGAGGCTGTAGAAAGCTCGGCATTGTCTTAACTCGTCACCCACTCGGGGGCCGAGAATGCGTGAATAGGGGAGTCCGTGTTTTCCGCCTGCGAGTTTCCCCACGCAGGCTGACACGACAAGCGGAGTGTTTTACCCCCTTTCCCCCCGGGGGGGTGTAGTGATTTCGCAGCACACGCGGTGTTGTTTGTGACATAAACTGACCACCCAAATGTTCAGAGCGATAGATAGATACTTTATTGATCCCGTGAGGGAAATTGCAGTGCAACAGCAGCTTAACACACACACACAACACAGCCACAGTGTAACGAATTATATAATAATAGTACAATACATACATAGGGGGGGCTCTGCCTAACCAGCTTCTAAGCACTTTGTCCAACTGGGGTCACGGGAGAGCTGGGGCCTATCCCAGTAAGCACTGGTGCAGAACACCCTGGACGGGAACCCAGTCCCATCACAGGACACACACACTCACACCAGGGTCAGTTTTCCCCAGAACCTAATTAGCCCCCCAGCCCGTCTCAGGACTGTGGGAGGGAACCCACTTGAACACGGGGAGAACATGCAGACTCCACACAGACAGTACCCCGGGTCCGGGAACTGAACTCTGACTGAGAAGAGGGGGCACGTTTTATTGACTGTGGACACAATAACGACGGGGACACTATACTTGTACAAGGTGCCGTCCTTCTGATAAAACCGAGGTCCTGACTCTCTGTGATCATTAAAAACCCCAGGGTGTTTCTCGAGAAGAGTAGGGGTGTTACCCCGGTGTCCTGGCCATATTCCCCCCCTGGCCTTTACCCATCATGGCCTCCTAATAACCCCCCTCTCTGAACTGGCTCCATCACTCTGCTCTCCTCCCCACTGAGAGCTGGCGTGGTTTTATTATTATTTAGTAAATCCAGTTTGTTGCAGTTACTGGAGAAATCCGCCAGGGGGCGCCCGGGGGCCGGTTAAAAAATACAAATAAAAACCGAGCCCTCCGCCCCGGCGCCTCTGTGTTAAAAACACTTTCCCCACGTAAACGCCAAGAGCCCGCACGCCGCGCAGCAGATCCGGAGGGCGAGAGAGAAACTGCTTCACCGAAACAACGCCCCCCGTCCATCGGTATTTCTGGGTCACAGAGCTGGTCTGCTCCCCGGACGGCGAGCCTGCAGAAGCAGACGCGCACACACACACACCAGGACGATTCAGATACCCCTCCCCCCCCCCACACACACACCCAGATCTCCATTCCTCCACATCAGAGGTGCCTTCGAACTCCCACAATCTAAAAGCACAGTAAAGTCACCAACTGACAAACCTTTTTAGAACGGAAACAACAACAACAACAACAACAACAACAACTTGCAAAGGATTTCCAGTAGGGCAGCTGGTGCAGAATGAACACTGTGCGTCTCCCAGGTGGGGCTGCTGGTGCAGAATGAACACCGTGCGTCTCCCAGGTGGGGCAGCTGGTGCAGAATGAACACTGTGTGTCTCCCAGGTGGGGGCTGCTGGTGCAGAATGATCACTGTGCGTCTCCCAGGTGGGGGCTGCTGGTGCAGAATGAACACTGTGCGTCTCCCAGGTGGGGGCTGCTGGTGCAGAATGAACACTGTGCGTCTCCCAGGTGGGGCTGCTGGTGCAGAATGAACACTGTGTGTCTCCCAGGTGGGGGCTGCTGGTGCAGAATGATCACTGTGCGTCTCCCAGGTGGGGCTGCTGGTGCAGATTGAACACTGTGTGTCTCCCAGGTGGGGCTGCTGGTGCAGAATGAACACTGTGCGTCTCCCAGGTGGGGGCTGCTGGTGCAGAATGATCACTGTGCGTCTCCCAGGTGGGGCTGCTGGTGCAGATTGAACACTGTGTGTGTCCTAGGTGGGACAGCACTCCCCTGGGGGATGAAGTGGGTCCCCTCCTATTAGCCTTTTGGGAACCAGTGGGATAAAAATAAAAGCTAAATTAACGCAAAGAACTATTACCCATCTATCCCATTATTGCACAATTCTGTGATCACTTTAGGATGGCAGCCGTGAGTTTCTGCAATGACATCACCTGATGATGTAATCAGCACGTCACCTTGCCAGAAACATCACTGCTGTGGGTGAAATGCAGAAGAGAGACCAGATGAACTCCGGTCCTGGAGGAAAATATATACTGAGGCTCTTTAAGTGGATCTTCAGCTTCTCTCCCCCCCAGAAAATCAAATAATCACTCAGGACTGAGGACAAGAGAGACTGCTTTACACAGAGAGTGTTGGGAGTGTGGAACTGGGCACTCCTTAAGGTAGTAATTGAATCTCGGGAGAATCCCTTTAGAAGCTAAGGAACACAGCAAGCTTAGGTCACAAATGCAGAGTGAATAACAAACCATTTTCTCTGGATGGATTATATGTCTTTTTCAGTTCCCCCTGCCCCCACAAACTAAATTTCAAACATCAAATTTGTATAAAAATGTTGAGCTCGTATAAAAATTGTGAAATTAGGCTTACACAGCAAGGATGCATATTTTCTGTTGAAACTGTGAATAATAATTCAATCAAAGATGAGAAAAAAAAATGATGCAAATTCAGAGAACTTTATTGACACGACAATGTTACCAAAGCAATAACAATGCAAACTATTTAGCATATTAACACGCATTTAGAATATGAAGTCTCTGTTCCTCAGGCTGGGACAGGAGATCACACACTGTATTATTATTATTGAGAGACAGGCTCACTGTCTGTTCCTCAGGCTGGGACAGGAGATCACACACTGTATTATTATTATTGAGAGACAGGCTCACTGTCTGTTCCTCAGGCTGGGACAGGAGATCACACACTGTAGTATTATTATTGAGAGACAGGCTCACTGTCTGTTCCTCAGGCTGGGACAGGAGATCACACACTGTATTATTATTCTTGAGAGACGGGCTCACTGTCTGTTCCTCAGGCTGGGACAGGAGATCACACACTGGGCTGCGGCTCTGTTGCGTTTCTTCCGCCAGCAGGATCGGGAGCTGTTCTCATTCCCACAGGTGGGGCAATTCTGGGATTAGGTTTGTTATTTTAAAGAAAAATGTTTGTCTGATCCCAGAGTATTTCACAATGCAGCAGAAACTGGACCCTCTGGGCCGCCGGGTCTGTATATGTCCAGTGTGTGTCCAGGCTGTGGACACTGCGCCTGTCCTCTCTGGGCAGCCGGGTCTGCCTGTGTCCAGTGTGTGTGTGTGTCCAGGCTGTGGTCACCGAGCCTGTCCTCTCTGGGCAGCCGGGTCTGCCTGTGTCCAGTGTGTGTGTGTGTCCAGGCTGTGGTCACCGAGCCTGTCCTCTCTGGGCAGCTGGGTCTGCCTGTGTCCAGTGTGTGTGTGTGTCCAGGCTGTGGTCACCGAGCCTGTCCTCTCTGGGCAGCTGGGTCTGCCTGTGTCCAGTGTGTGTGTGTGTCCAGGCTGTGGTCACCGAGCCTGTCCTCTCTGGGCAGCTGGGTCTGCCTGTGTCCAGTGTGTGTGTCCAGGCTGTGGTCACCGAGCCTGTCCTCTCTGGGCAGCTGGGTCTGCCTGTGTCCAGTGTGTGTGTGTGTCCAGGCTGTGGTCACCGAGCCTGTCCTCTCTGGGCAGCTGGGTCTGCCTGTGTCCAGTGTGTGTGTGTGTCCAGGCTTTCAAATGTCTCCTTCGCCATCAGTGAGATCCGGATCAGAATTGTGGCGTTTATAAATGAGTAACATACTTGGGGGGAAATACTGTATGTAGAATGTCTTTATTAATAGAGAAGACTCGGTCATCTGAATTTGTGTAACTTCTTTCACCATCTGCATTTATCTTACAACTGGATACATTTGTAAACCTCTCACACCTAGGATCTGAACCTCACAGTGCCTCTCTTCATCAAAACCTCAAACGCACACTGAAATCTACCTCCACCTCACATGTCAAGAAGCTCACTCTCCATAATTGTCTATCCTTTATTTCATTCTGTTGATGTGTGTTTCTGCACATCTGTTGTTGTTTTGCACACTGCCTGTTGTCTTTCTTTTATTATACAATTGTGTTGTTTTTTTGTACTACGCATCGTCTGAGGGCTAGATTAATAGCATTTCGTTCTACCATATACCCGCGAATGAGTCCACGTGAACGTGGACTAAACCTGTTTCTTTTCCCGATGTGTGGGGTCAGTCTAGGGCCGGTGACCGTGAACTCATTGCTCCGGTCGAGAGGGATCCAGAGCTCCACGGAGATGACCCGTCGGGCCCCTGCTGCAGCACCGACGCCGCGGGGAGTCGAACCCCATCCCGGAGACCAGGAGTGCCACCACCAGCGTCTTTTGCTTTTTTTTTTCCACTCCCACCACCACCCCCCGTTGGGTCTTCACGAAGGAGAAAAAGCAAAACCTGGAGGAACAGAGTGAGGTTTGCCCCTCCAGGAAAAAAGAAAAACCTCTTCAAATTTCCAAGGTCTTAATTTGGGTCGGGGAGCGTCTGTTTGCATTAGGTTATTAGAGATTTTACGTTGTAAAACATAGGCATGAACCCTATACCTAGAAGGGCTTATGCAGGGTTTTGCTGTGGTGGCTGTATCTTGTATGATTTTGCCATGTCGAACACACGGCCTGCACAGTAATGCTACTGAATCCAAGTTACTTTGGATTAAAAAAAAAACTACAATAAAAAATTAAGCTACACCAGAACCTGTCTTAACCCATCTGGGAGAAATACAGAGGACTGGAAGTAGCTGGAGACTGAGAAACCAGACTCTCTCACATGCCAGTCGATCAGCACCACTTTAAAACCCAGCGGTACCGTTTTCACATTAAATCTATTCTTTCTGAAGAGTCACCTTGGCATGTGACGTCTTTTTCTGAAGCCCTGTTAGAGAAGTGCCTTCCTCAGGGGTAGGACAGGCAGGACTCGGACCCAGGACCCTCCAGTCCCAAGCACAGATCCCCTTTAAACCGCTGGTACCTCCCTGTGCACCCCCCACCCAAAAGTACTTCCACAGACACGCCCGACAGGAAGTTGAGGAATAATTTGACCAATACTTGCTGAAACCACCATGATGATGATTACAGTCTAATTTGCATTGGAAGATGTCATTAGGTAATTAAGTCCCAGAGTCCCTGGCCACGATCAGCCACGCAATAGACCTTGTACTTCTTTCGAACCCATTTCGATAAATGAAATTGCTCCGTTTTCAATCGGACCCTGTTAACGACTCCAACACATTAACCCTTGAATGGGGAATAGAAGCCTTTTCCCAACTTGAAGGCCTTTTATTCAAAACCAGACCGGGAATGAGCTCTTCAAAATGTGTAAAAACAATTGCATTATTAAAAGATCACTATCACTTTGAGCTCTAAAATGAATATTCCTCTTGACGTGCGGACCCCTTCCTAGGGACCTTAGGGTCTTTGCTCCATTAAATATTCTAGATTTGATCTCATAAAACCAGTTGGAAAAAACTTCAGTAGTCATTAATAGAACGAATTAGAAGTTCCACCATTTTAATTTCACTCATTAGTTCTTAAATTTTACCCACTTTTTACCCAGAGCACAGAGGACTGAATTATCAGTAACACCACTGACTTCAATAATAAAGCACCTTCACAATTAAATAGTGACCTTTTTACCATGTTTAAACCCTATGAAAATGTAAGGCCTTCAAATTTCTATTGAACACTCAGCATTTACAGAAACCTTTGAAGAGATTTTACCCATCTATAAAACGCTGACTGCAGAGTTTCTCCCATTTGAGTCATTAAGAATTAACCCACTTGTAAAGGATGTAGCATCTGTTTCTTAGGAATAAATCAGATTTCTCACCTGTGCAGAACATTTTCAGGATGAAAACATTAAAGAAAATTATTGGTCTATAAATCCCTATGAAAACCATTTAATTAATATGAGTCACTAAAACCTTGATAAAACTAAGAAATTACTTTGTGACCTTTTCAGGATGTGATAATTTGAATGCACCAAATTTCTATGAAAACCCACTTAATAAAGCACTCAGGATTCATTAAACTCTTTGAATAATAGATTTTACCCACCTTTAAATGCTGACCATTCATTTCCATGTTTTACACTAGTATAAACATGTTTTACCCAGAGCAGAGAGGACCCATCTAGCAATAACACTGTTCGTTTCTTAGGAATCAACCAGATCCAATTCTCACTTGTTCAGAGCCTTCGCAGGATGTCAAAGTCCCTTTGAAAAGGAAAGGTCTGCAAATTTCTATTAGAGCCACTTAAAACCCATTAGAACCCAGGATTCACTGAAAACAAGAATCATTTCTACTCATTTTTAAATGTTCGTGGTTTCTCCAAATCCTTCAATATTGTATGTCATTTTACAAACTTGTATGGAGATGAGATACTTCTGCTGCTCAGTACTGAAAGATTAAGATGCTCTGGCTTTGAAATGCTCATAAATCACTGGTCATTAAAATTTCATTTGACTCAAACACTGAATATTAACCATGATCATTTCGCTATGTATAACACTGAATAGCTAAGACTCCATCTCTACTTAACAGAGCTGGAGACAAATTCTCCTCCTAGAACTGAAATTTCTAGGAAATAACTTAGTCTGGAGCCTGGACTTTCTTCAACTACTGGTATCAAGAGAAGACTTTTGAAATAGTACATGATACCAAGAACATAACTGTATAGTAACATTTGATGAAAGGTTATGCGATGTTATTTGAGTTGGAACTTTTCAATTTTTTTATAAAACAAAATGTGCATTTATTCATGAAGGTACAGTGCACTAAATCTTGTGTTTTACCCAGATTGATCAGTCATTTTGCTGGTTCAATATATCCTAAGAAATATTTTGTGACCTTTTCAGGATGTGGAAAGCACAATGAAAAGGGATGACCTCCAGATTTCTATGAAACCCATAACAAAACTCAGGATCCATTAAAACCTTTGAAAAATGATTTTACCCATATTTAAATGCTGTTTGCTGATATTTCCCATTTCATTTTCAGTCATTATTTTTTAGGTTTCAAAGAATGCTTTACCCAGAGCAGGGAGGATGCATCTAGCAGTAACAGTCTCATATGAATAAACCAGATTCAATTCTGACTTGTTCAGAATATTTTCAGGATGTCAAAAACCCTTTGAAAAGTGAAAGGTCCGCAAATCTATTAAAACCATTTGACTCTGGATTCACTGAAATCATGTAAAAATAAGAACGAATTTAACCCATTTTTAAATGCTTCTGGCAGATTATTTTCACTTTAAAAAAATACCACTCAAATTTAATCTCCTAAATGACAAGCAAATTAACCGTAAGTGGGAAATAGTTCATTAGAGGCCACAAATAAAACAGGAATCTGGGAAATTTAGGAGCAACAGCTACATTAAACTGAATTCTAAACCTCAATGTAATGCCAGTTGTAAAACTAAATTTCACAAGTATTCCGAAGAAATGTTTTACCTGTTTGACATGCTCATTGTTGATTGATTCTGTTTCAGTATCACTTATTTTAAATTTTAACCCAATTTTAAAGACTTATCAAAAGCAGAGAGGACACATCTAGGTTTAACACCCTCAGTTCCTTATGAATAAATCAGATTCACTTATCACTTCAAATTCTCGGTTGTTTAGAACCTTTTAAGGACAAAAGGTTTAAATGCTCAGGTTTGAGTTATCCAATTTCACTCATTAATAAAAGACCAATGTAGCTTTAACTGAACTAAAAAAACAAGACTAACAAGGTGCTTTATAAGCAACTGAACCAGTCCTATACATTTTAGTTCTTTAGAGAATAAGTGGTACAGTACATCAAATCTCATGTAAATTTCATTTTACATGTGTTGTAAAATATTTAAATCGATTAAATCTTGTAGTTAAAAAGCCAATTGATGGGGACTTTAAAACTCTTGACAATGCAATATTTAATCTTCAAACTGAATAGGTTCTACTGCTGAGTGCTAAAAAAGTCAAGACACTCTGGTGTTGAAATTCTGGATCCTTTAGTAAGCCTGATCATAAATTTGGACTTTTTAAAGACCTCAACTTAAGGGCTACAATATATAAAACAGGGAATTATCATATGCTTCACAAATTAAGTTTTAGGTAAGCAAGGTTTCCCTTTTAGGTTTCATTCTGTAAAGGAAACTGAGGAATGTTTTCTGAATATTAGAAACCATTAGATACCACATCACCCATCAAGCCTGGAGTATTAAATGTGACTAGGGCAGAAGTTATTTTTATTGTAGCTATAAAACATGAAAACCATTAAATCTGCTACAAAATAATTATCACCCTCCAGTTTGCTGCTACTCTGTTTTCTGAGAAAGGCCCAATTTCAAAGCTGCAGATGAAGATACAGCCAGTTGCTGTTTGCGATAGAACTCGCTCGACTTCAACTGTAAATATTCATTTCAAAATGAATATTTTCACTGCTCAGTACTGAAAGGCTAAGACTCCCTCTCAACTTAACAGAACGGGAGACAAATTCCCTTCCGAGAGCTGGAATCTGCATGGAATACCAACTCTTAACAGTCCCAACTCAGGAGGGCTGAGGGACTTTAACATTAAAACTACTGGTCTCAAGAGACAGGGCTTCTGAGACTATCATCAAGCACATACAGTAACATTTGATTATGGAACGTTACTTGATTTAGAGCTTTTACAAGCACAAAAGATGGAAAACAGATGTGCACTTCTTTAAGTACAGAGTAAATAATTCACATAGCACTCCCTAAAATCCTATTTCAGCTCACAACCGATTTTACTGAATACTAATTACGTCAGTTTTGTCTAACAAGCCTTCAGCTAAGAGTAGCCCAATTTCTCCAAGAAAAGTTCCTGACTTTGGAACTTTTCCATGCTTTATACTTGCGTTGATAATTAATGTGCACTTAGTAAATTACCCAGACAGGCCTAATGGAAATCCTGCTCATACTGATGACTGACTTCACACAAGTAACTCAATATTAGTTGTCATTAAGCAAGTTGTCTCTTTACGAGTCAACATTTAAATGTTATACCCAGAGCAGAGAGAGGACTGACCTCAGGAACACCAGCAGTTTCATTTTTTAAAGAGCAGAATTTTTCAGGACCCAGTTTTAATGCTTATAGTTGAGCCTCATTAATAAAGACCTCTGTAGTTCAACACCTACGGATCTGCAAATCTTAAAACCCATTTCAGCTTTAGAATTCATTGAAACCAACAAATTATTGTACCTACTCTCTGGAGCCAATAATTTTACCTATTACATTTTTTGGGTCTTTGAAGAATGCTCTATCCAGACCAGAAAGGGCAGAGTAATCTATAACAATGATCTCATTAACACATCATAAGAAATCTCATTTTGTGACCTTTTCAGGAATATGAAAAACTTAAAAGTGGAAGGCCTCAAATGTTAACCCATTTAATAAAGACTCAGTATTCATTAATACCTTTTAAAAACAAATGGACCATTTCTAGACATTTGAAAGAATTCGCCCATTTCAATTTCACTCCGTTTTTAACTTACCCAGTGTTGTAAAGAATGTTTAACCCAGAGCAGAGAGGACATCTGACAGTAACACCACCAGTTCCTTATGAATAAATCAGATTCAATGTTCACCTGTTCAGAACTTTTTCAGTATGACAAAACCCCTTTGAAAATGAAACTTTGCAAAACCCAACCATGGGAACTCACTGTACCCATTAGAGTAATTTCCTTGAATTTCACTCATTAATAAAGAACTCTGTAGTCTGAGCTAAAAACCACAATAAGACTAACACTTAATTTTATAAGCAACTGAACCAGTTATATCCATCTGTAGTTCTTTAAGAGTGTATGTAGTACATCAAATTAAATACCTAAATTTTGTATTACAAAAGGCTGTAAAATTTCAAAATGGTCATTAAATATGGAATTTTGCAGACAAAGTCAATTGATGGCGAATATAAAACTTTTGACAATGAAATTGGCTTGAAGACTAAAAAAGGTTGTACTGCTCAGTGCTAAGAGAGTAAGATACTCTGGATTTGAAATGCTGGATTTTGTTAACAACCTTAATAAATTTAGGCTTTAAAAACTCAAGATACCCAAAAACTACAAGCTACAAAATGAGATATAAAATCTGAAGGGAGAGAAACCATAGATACCACATTCTTTGTCAAGCCTGGAGTATTAAATATGACTAGGGCAGTAACTATAATAACCATGAAATCTGCAGATGAAGATACAATCAGCCATTTACTGTAACAGAACTCACGACTTCAACTAAATATTCATTTCCAACTTGATATTTTCACTCCTCAACACTGAAAGGCTAAGACTCCTTCTCTTAACAGAGCTGGAGACAAATTCCCTTCCTAGAGCTGGAATCGGCTCTCAACACAGTCCGGACTCAGGAGAACCGAGGGACTTTCTTCCAACATTAAACTACTGGTCTCAACACCGAGGGCTTCAGAAAACGTCTATGATGACACTTTTGAATTTTAAACTTTGTGCTTCTACACGTGAAGCACATGGGATATAACCCTGACAGAATTTACTGTAACCTTGTTCACAGCCCATTTGATTGAGCAAGTCTCCAGTCATTGAAGAGGAGCAGAGCAATTTCTCTAAACCAGGATGAGCTCCTGAAATACACCTTCTGTCAACACTGGACACAGAACCTTTGCCATTGTTGCTGAACAATCTGGTCTGTAGATCTGAACGTTGTACCCCGAGCACAGAGGACAGATCTGTCGGGAACACCAGCAGTTTCTTTTTCAAGAGCAGAATTTGTCAGGACCTTGAACACCTATGAGACTGCAAGATCTGCAAAATTGACAAAAAACCTTTTCAGACTCGCGATTCATTGAAACCTTTTTTTTATTTAAAGCAAAACAGCTGTACCTCTTTGGACACCTTGTTTTAACTCAGAACAGAGGACAGATTAAAATGTGTATCTTGTTAATATTGAATATTTTGGGACCTTCATAAGATTTCAAAAGCCTTATGAAACTGGAAGACCTCCACATTTCCATTAGACCACTAAATGAGAGATTTAGGATGCATTTGTACCCTTTAGAAACCAACTACATCATTTTTTTAAACACTGATTGACAATTTCACCCATTTCGAATTCACTCATTTTAAATTGATACCCAGTGTTTTTAGGACGTCTCACAATATTTAGGAATAAATCGGATTCAATGTTCACTTGTTCAGAACATTTTCAGGGTGTCAAAACCCCTTTGAAAATAAAAGGTCTGCAAATAAAAACCATTTAATTGACCCACGATTCACTGAAATCTTGTTAAAGAGCTAATTGTACCCATTTTTAATTATGGTTGATTTCTCAAATTCCTCTCATTAATAAAGACAACTGAAGTCTCAACTCTGAACTAGAAACCACAGTCAGATTAACAGGAGTATTTTATAAGCAACTGAATCATATGAATCTTTAGTGGGCTGGTGCAACGTTAAATTCAATATGATCTAAATGTCATGTTAAAGATTTAAAACAAATGGAATTTCATAGGATAAAAAGCCAATTGACTTTAGAACTTTCGACAATGAAATAATCCGTACAGATTAAAGAGGTTTACAGCTCATTGCTAAACGATTAAAACACTCTGGATTTGAAATGCTGGATTATATACAACTGACCATAAATTTGGGGTTTTTGAGAAACTATAAAGCCGAGAACTACATGAAACTTAATATACCCCCATTCAATGCCAATTATTAGATCCAAGTATAAAAGATTTCAAGATGCTATTTCAAGGTGGCAGATGAAGATGCCATCAGCCAACTGCTGGTTGTAACAGAGACGAGAGGACAGATTGATCAGTAACATTGATTTATCATGAATATCAGACGAAACTATTCTGTGACCTTTTTAGGATGTGGAAAAACCCTATGGAAAATGGAAGATCTCCAACTGTCTCTAGTAAAACACGGATTCATTAAAACGGATGAATACTGAGATGACTTTACCCATCTTTAAATGCAGACTGATGATTTCTCCCATTCTAGCGATGAATTTATAGTTATAACTCAGTTTTAAAGACAAGAGTGTTGACCCAGTGTTGCAGGTAGCAGTAACACCATCGGTTTCTTAGGAATAAATCACTCAATTCTCACTTAAGAACTATTTCAGAATGTCAAAACCTGAGAAAAGTCTGCAAATTTCTATATAAGCCATTCAATCGACTAGGATTTACTGAAACCTTGAAAATGTAATGCCTCATTTTACTCTTAATGTTTATGGTAGATCTCAAAGTTCATTTTTGCTTGTTAAAAACTACCACTAAAATTTAATATCGGAAATGAAATGCTTCCTACCTTAAACAGGAAGTGGTTCATAAGAGACGTAATAAAACATGAACCTGGAGGAATATTTCAAGGGACCTGAAGTTCTTTAAGGTGGATAGTGAGCCACATTAAAAATTAATATTCTAAATCAGTTTGTCGGTTGTAAAAATGTCACAAATATTCTGAAGAAATCTCACCCGTTTGACATGCTCATAGTGGACTTGTTCCATTTCAGTCTCACTCATTTTTAATTTCTAACCCAGTTTCAAAGTAGAGAGAACAGATCTACCAGTGACACCAGGTTCTGGGGAATAAAACCGAATCAATTCTCCCTTGTTCAGAACCTTTTCAGGACAAAACCCCATTGAAAAAGTAACCTGCAAAAAACCTACTGTAACCATTGAATTGACTGATTCACTGAAACCTGGTTAAAAATAAGAACCAATTGTACCCGATTTTAAATGCTTTGTTCCATTCCTCCAATGTCGTTCATTTACAAAGAGCGCTGAAGATCAAACTCTGAACTACAAACCACAATAAGACTAACAGGAGGGTGTTTTAGAAGCAACTGAACCAGTCGTATCGATCTGTAGTTCTTTAAAGGCTGGGTGCTACGTTATATTCAAGACGATCTAAATCTCATGTTACAAAAAGCTGCATGATGATTTCAAACCGTCGTTAAATGTGGAATTCTGTAGATAAAAAGCCAATTGATGGCGACTATAAACCTTCCAACAATGAAAATCAGTTTGAAGGTTAAAGAGTTTTACTGCTCACTGCTAAAAGAGCAAGATCCACTAGCTTTGAAATGCTGGATTCTGTAACACTGATCATAAACCTGGATTTTTGAGACTAAAATAGATACCTGAAAACTACAATTCTATAATCTCACTTAATATAATTAATGGCATTTGACAAGGTTGTGGAAAGTTACTTGATTTGGACCTTTTCTATCTTTTTTTAAACAAACGTGCACTTATTTGTGAATTATAGAGTAAATAATTCAGACAATGCACTGGTATCCTGCACAAGCTCAGTTGATTTGACTGAATACTAGTTGTCAAAGTCAGCTGTCTCTAAAAAGGACTTCAGTTATTGAAGAGGAGGAGACCAAACATTAAAGAATATTTACTATTTTTGGAAACTTTCAATCTCCTATATTAGCTTTAATAGTGAATGTGCACATATCAATGAAGCACTTGGGTATATTACCCAGACAGAATTCAATTAAAACCTGCTCCTATCGATAACTGAGGCTACACCACTCATTCAATACTAGTTATCATTAAGCAAGTTGTTTCTAACAAGTCTACGCTTAAATGAAGAGGAGCAGACCGATTTCTCTTTCCCTGAAATACACCTCGTCAACACTGGACACAGAACCTTCACAATTAATTGTTTCTGAGCCACAGTTCCGTAAGGTCTGGTCTGTAGATCTACACGTTGTGCCCAGAGTACAGAGGACAGATCTGTCAGGAACACCAGCAGTTTCTTTTTAAAGAGCAGAATTTTTCAGGATCTTGAACACCTAGGAGACTGCAAGAGCTGCAGTTCATTTTCAAACCAGTTCAGACTCACGATTCATCGAAACCACCTTGTTTAAAACAAACAGTACCTGTTTTTTGTGCCCTTCTTTAACCGTATAAAAATGGAAGACCTCCAAATTTCTATTAAACCATTGAATAAAAACTCAGGATTCATTTATACCCTTTAAAATGCATTGGACTGTTGTTAAACACCGATTGCCAATTTCACCCATCTTTAAATGTCTTACCCAGAGCAGAGAGAGGACAGATCTGTCAACACCAGCAGTCTTTTTAAAAGAGCAGAATTGTTCAGAACCTTGAACACCTAGGAGACTGCAAATTAAAAAAAAAAAAACCTTTTCAGACTTCCAATTCATTTAAACCTTTTTTACAAACAAATAGTTGTACCTTTGGACATACACTTGCTGTTTCTTTTTTAACTCCTTAAAAGAATGCTTTATCCAGAACCGAGGACAGATTAAACTGTAGCATAGGTGGAATCTCATTAATATGTCAAATGTGATCTTCTCAAGATTTCAAAAACCTTATGAAAATTGAAAACCTCCACATTTCTATTAGACACCTAAATGAGAGATTTAGGATGTATTTGTACCCTTTAGAAACCAATTATATATTTTTTTAAACACTGATTGCAGACTCATCCCATTTCAAATTCACTCATTTCAAATTGATACCCAGAGTTGTGAAGAATGGTTTTGGGGACACATCTCGCAATATTTAGGAAAAAAATCAGATTCAATGTTCACTTGTTCAGAACATTTTCAGGATGTCAAAACCCCTTTGAAAATAAAAAGGTCTGCAAATTAAAACCATTTTAATTGACCCAGGAATCACTGAAACCTTGTAAAAGAACCAATAATACCCATTATAGTTGATTTCTCAAATTCCTCTCATTAATAAAGACCACTGAAGTCTCAACTCTGAACTAGAAACCACAGTCAGACTAACAGGAGTATTTTATAAGCAACTGAATCATATGAATCTTTAGTGGGCTGGTGCAACGTTAAATTCAATATGATCTAAATGTCATGTTAAAGATTTTCAAAACAAATGGAATTTCGTAGGATAAAAAGCCAATTGACTTTAGAATTTTCGACAATGAAATAATCCGTGTGCAGATTAAAGAGGTTTTACAGATCATTGCTAAACGAGCAAGACACTCTGGATTAGAAATGCTGGATTATATACAACTGAATATAAATTTGGGGTTTTTGAGACTAAAACTATAAATCCGAGAACTACATGAAACTTAATATACCCCCATTCAATGCCAATTATTAGATCCAAGTATAAAAGATTTCAAGACGCTATTTCAAAGCGGCAGATAAAGATACAATCAGCCAACTGCTGGTTGTAATAGAGCTGAGAGGATGGATTGATCAGTAACATCAATTTCTCATTAATATATCGGATGAAAGTATTCCGTAACCTTTTTAGGATGTGGAAAAACCCTATGGAAATGGAAGATCTCGGATGCACGGATTCGTTAAAACGGATGAATACAGAGATGACTTTACCCATCTTTAAATGCAGACTGATGATTTCTCCCATTTTAGCGATGAATTTATAGTTATAGCTCAGTTTTAAAGACAGTGTTGACCCAGTGTTGCAGGTAGCAGTAACACCATCGGTTTCTTAGGAATAAATCATACTCAATTCTCACTTAAGAACTATTTCAGAATGTTAAAACCTGAGAAAAGTCTGCAATTTTCTATATAAGCCATTTAATCGACTAGGATTTACTGAAACCTTGAAAATGCAATACCTCATTTTACTCTCAATGTTTATGGTAGATCTCAAAGTTCATTTTTGCTTGTTAAAAACTACCACTAAAATTTAATATCGGAAATGAAATGCTTCCTACCTTAAACAGGAAGCAGTTCATAAGAGACTTAATAAAACATGAACCTGGAGGAATATTTCAAGGGACCTGAAGTTCTTTAAGGTGGATAGTGAGCCACATTAAAAATTAATATTCTAAATCAGTTTGTCGGTTGTAAAAATGTCACAAATATTCTGAAGAAATTTCACCCGTTTGACATGCTCACAGTGGACTTGTTCCATTTCAGTCTCACTCATTTTTAATTTCTAACCCAGTTTCAAAGCAGAGAGAACAGATCTACCAGTGACACCAGGTTCTGGGGAATAAAACCGAATCAATTCTCCCTTGTTCAGAACCTTTTCAGGACAAAACCCCTTTGAAAGGGAAAAACCTGCAAAAAACCTATTGTAACCATTGAATTGACCGATTCACTGAAACCTGGTTAAAAATAAGAACCAATTGTACCCGATTTTAAATGCTTTGTTCCATTCCTCCAATGTCACCCTTTGATAATAAAAAGGTCTGCAAATTAAAACCATTTAATTGACCCAGGATTCACTGAAACATTGTAAAAGAACCAATTATACCCATTATAGTTGATTTCTCAAATTCCTCTCATTAATAAAGACCACTGAAGTCTCAACTCTGAACTAGAAACCAGTCAGACTAACAGGAGTATTTTATAAGCAACTGAATCATATGAATCTTTAGTGGGCTGGTGCAACGTTAAAGTCAATATGATCTAAATGTCACGTTAAAGATTTTCAAAACATAAATGGAATTTCGTAGGATAAAAAGCCAATTGACTTTAGAATTTTCGACAATGAAATAATCCATGTGCAGATTAAAGAGCTTTTACAGCTCATTGCTAAATGATTAAGACACTCTGGATTTGAAATGCTGGATTATATACAATGGACCATAAATTTGGGTTTTTGAGACTAAAATAGATACCTGAAAACTACGATTCTATAATCCCACTTAATATAATTAATGGCATTTGACAAGGTTGTGGAAAGTTACTTGATTTGGACCTTTTCCATCTTTTTTTTTTAAACAAACGTGCACTTATTTGTGAATTATAGAGTAAATAATTCAGACAATGCACTGGTATCCTGCACAAGCTCGGCTGATTTGACCGAATACTAGTTGTGATTAAAGTCAATTGTCTCTAAAAAGGACTTCAGTAATTGAAGAGGAGGAGACCAAACATCTAAGAATATCTGCTATTTTTGGAAACTTTCAATCTCTTATATTAGCTTTAATAGTGAATGTGCACGTATCAATGAAGCACTTAAGTATCTTACCCAGACAGAATTCAATTAAAACCTGCTCCTATCGATAACTGAGGCTACACCACTCATTCAATACTAGTTGACATTAAGCAAGTTGTTTCTAACAAGTCTACACTTAAATGAAGAGGAGCAGACCGATTTCTCTTTCCCTGAAATACACCTCATCAACACTGGACACAGAACCTTCACAATTAATTTCTGAGCCACAGTTCTGCAAGGTCTGGTCTGTAGATCTACATGTTCCCAGAGTACAGATCTGTAACACCAGCAGTTTCTTTTTCAAGAGCAGAATATTTCAGGATCTTGAACACCTAGGAGACTGCAAGAGCTGCAGCTCATTTTCAAACCAGTTCAGACTCATCGAAATCACCTTGTTTAAAACAAACGGTATCTGTTTTTTGTGCCCTTTAAACCTATGAAAATGTAAGACCTCCAAAGTTCTATTAAACCATTGAATAAAAACTCAGGATTCATTTATACCCTTTAAAACACATTAGACCATTGTTAAACACCGATTGCCAAGTTCAACCTTTTCAATTTCACTCATCTTTAAATGAGTTACCCAGAGCAGAGAGAGGACAGATCTGTCAGCAACACCAGCTCTTTTTAAAAGAGCAGAATTGTTCAGAACCTTGAACACCTAGGACACTGCAAATAAAAAAAAAAAACCTTTTCAGACTTCCAATTCATTTAAACTTTTTTTAAATAATAGTTGTACCTTTGGACATACACTTGCTGTGTTTTTTAACTCCATAAAAGAATTCTTTATCCAGAACCGAGGACAGATTAAACTGTAGCATAGGTGGAATCTCACTAATATATCAAATATTGTGACCTTTTCAAGATTTCAAAAACCTTATGAAAATGGAAGACCTCCACATTTCTATTAGACCACTAAATGAGAGATTTAGGATGTATTTGTACCCTTTAGAAACCAATTACATCATTTTTAAACACTGATTGCAGATTTCATCCATTTCAAATTGATACCCAGTGTTGTGAAGAATGTGTTGGGGACACATCTCGCAATATTTAGGAATAAATCAGATTCAAGGTTCACTTGTTCAGAACATTTTCAGGATGTCAAAACCCCTTTGAAAATGAAGTCCACAAACCTCTACTAAGGAGCAAGTAATAGGTTCATTCCAGGCTGAAAAGAGGAGAAAATGTTTTGGCTGTGAAGCCTTCTTCAGGCATCTCTATTAAAACAATTTACAATTGACCCAGGATTCACTGAAACCTTGATAAAAATATGAAAGAATTATACCCATTTTTAATTTTGACTGATTTCTCAAATTTCACTCATTAATAAAGACCGCTGTAGTCTAAACTCTGACCTAAAAACCATAATAAGACTTAACAGGAGGATGTTATAAGCGGCTGAACAGGTCACATGACTCTTTAGTTCTTTCAAGTGGGAGCTGTGCAGATCCCAGTGCGATCTCAATCTCATGGTATAAAACTTGCATGATCTCAAATATCACGAATATTACCATGGATATAAAATCTGACATACTGAAATATTCAGCCTGAAGATTAAAATACTTTTTATGTAACACGTAATTGTTGAAATGCTGGATTCTGTAACACTCCAGATTACACATTTGGCCTTTTAAGACTTAAATTTAAGATACCCTCGAAATAGAAGATCCAAATATTAGAGATGTTACAGAATACTTCAGGTAAGACATGATCACAATTGTTATATCTCCAAGTCTTTCGTACTTGGATCTCTCCTTTGTTTCCATTATGGTAATTCTAGAATTAAACCAAACTAAGGTCTGTTTTCTGAATAGAGAAAAACTAATTTTACCCATTTTTAAATGCTCTTGGCAGATTTCCCCAATTTTTATTTCCACTCCTTAAAGAAAATGCCAGTAAAACCCAATCTGGGAAATTAAATAACCTTAAATTGGAAGTAGTTCATAAGGGACTATATTAATCTGAGGATTATTCTTCAGCACCTAGAGTTCTTTAGAGGAGCAGTGAGATATTATAAACCATATTCTAAATTTCAATTCATAAGACCACATAATTCATTAATGAAGACCACTGTAGTCTGAACCGAAAACCAAACTAAGACCAACAGGATGGTGTCTTGTAAGCAACTGAACCAGATGTGTGAATCTTTAGTTTCCTTTGGAGGGTTGGTGTTACATTCAATTCAATATCTGCGATTCGTGTTACCAGAAGTTGTAAAAACTCCAAACTCTCCTCTTTTGCAAAATAAGAGACATTTATAGACCTAATCTTGAAGTACTTTTCAGGATTTACCTTTGAAATTGCCTTCATTGCAATTGTATGACTCACTGTATCTCCAAGGCTGGGACACGGGAGGAAGAAACCATTCGATACTGGATCATTTGAACTGATCTGCAATTCGAAGACGAGAATCTAACCTGGACCACACAGGGAAAATCCATTGCAAATGATAAATTTCACTACACGTAACACTGAATGGTTAACACTCCATCTCTACTTAACAGAGCTGGGCACGCATTCTTCTCCGAGAGCTGCAATCTGGAGGAAATATCAGCAAATAACAGTCTCTCAGCTCTCCTGAGTCTAGACTTTCTTCAACATTAAACTACTGGTCTCAAGAAACAGGGCTTCTGAAACTATGATACCAAACACACATACATTTGATACAAGGTTATGGAAATTGCAGGACTTGAAACTTTTCCATCTTTTCTTCTTATAAAATACACACTCATTAAGTATAAACAATTCCCGAGAGTAAACACAGGATTTATTTGTACCCTTTAAAGATAACACTATTATTGTACCACCTGTAAATGCCGAATTCACCGGCATTTCAATTTTCAATTCAATTCATTTCAAATTTGAACTCTTTTAAATTTTTATACCCAGTATTGTAAAGAATTTTACCCAGAGCTGTGAGGACATTAGCAGTAACACCAGCCATCCATATATCTTTGAGAAAAACATGAACCAATTATACGATTTTTAATTCTTATGGCCGATTTATTGAATTTCGCTAATAAAGACCACTATAGTCGGAACTCTCACATGAAGTTATGTTGTGGTCTTTAGTTCAGAATTTATCACAAGAAACAGACTAAAAACTAACATGAGGGTATTTCATCAGCTACTGAACTGGTGATACATGAAATTTTAGACAAGTGGTACTTTGAATTCAGTATGATTGAAATGTCATGTTACAAAAGATGCAAAATAATTTTAAAGCATTAAGGGAATTTTGTAGATCAAAAGCCAATTGACAGTAAATATAAAACTTTTGACAATGAAACAATCATTTTGAAGATTAAATAGGTTTTATGGCTATGTGCTAAAAGAGTAAGACACTGCATTTGAAATGCTGGATTCTACAAAACTGATCATGTGGGTTTTTGAGAAAGTATAGGTACCTGAAAATTACAAGAAATATACAATACTATAATCTCATTTAATTGAGCAATTATTAGATCTAGTATGAAAGATTTAAAAACAATTTCAAAGCAGCAGATGAAGGTACAATCAGCCAATCAATCAGTTGGTTATAACAGAGCAGAGAACAGAATGATCAGTATCATCACTGATTTCTCATTCGCATATCATATGAAATACTCACTTTTTTAGGATGAAAATGTCTATGAAAACCACTTAAAACTCGGGATTCATTAAAAAAGTTGAATAAGAGATTGTCCATTTTTAAGTGAACTGCAGATTCCTCCAACTCCAGTTTCAGCGATTAATTTTTTAAAGTTTTAACCCAGTTTTAAAGAATCATTTACCAAGAGCAGGAAGAACTCATCTAACACCACCAGGTTCTCAGGAATAAATCGGATTCAATTCTCACTTGTTCTGAACTTAAGGACGACAAAATCCTTGAAAATGAAGGGTCTGCAAATTTCTATTTTACATTATTTGACTCAGGATTCACTGAAACCTAGAATCAGCCTGTGGCTGGTTGTAATAGAACTCACTTGACTTAAAAGCAAAAATTCATTTCAAAATTAATATTTTCACTATTCAAATTGGTGTTCCTGAATGGCTAAGGCTCCATCTCTACTTAACAGAGCTGGAGACATTACAATTACTGGTTCTGAAACATTATATAATAAGCACATCCAACATGCACTTAATAGTGCGCAGAGTATATTACTCAGACAGAATGAATTGAAATCCTGCTCATATCGATAACTGATAAAATCGACTCAATACTAGTTGTCGTTAAGCAAGTCATTTCCAACGAGTCCCCAGTAAATGAAGAGCAGCAGACCAGTTTCTCCAACTCCAGGATGAGGTCCTGAAATACACCTCGTCAACACTGGACACAGAACCTTCACGATTAACCGTTTCTGAGCCACAGTTCTGTAAGGTCTGGTCTGTAGATCTACATGTTGTGCCCAGAGCACAGAGGACAGATCTGTCAGGAACACCAGGAGTTTCTTTTTAAAACAAACGGTATCTATTTTTTGTGCCCTTTAAACCTATGAAAATGGAAGACCTCCAAGTTTCTATTAAACCATTGAATAAAAACTCAGGATTCATTTATACCCTTTAAAACACATTGGACCATTGTTAAACACCGATTGCCAATTTCACCCTTTTCAATTTCACTCCTCTTTAAATGTCTTACCCAGAACAGAGAGGACAGATCTGTCAGCAACACCAGCTCTTTTTAAAAGAGCAGACTTTTTCAGAACCTTGAACACCTAGGACACTGCAAATTAAAAAAAAAACTTCTCAGACTTCCAATTCATTGAAACCTTTTTTAAAAAAATAGTTGTACCTTAGTTGTACGCTTGCTGTGTTTTTTAACTCCTTAAAATAAGGCTTTATCCAGAACCGAGGACAGATTAAACTGTAGCATAGGTGGTATCTCATTAATATATCAAATGTTGTGACCTTTTTAAGATTTCAAAAACCTTATGAAAATGGAAGACCTCCACATTTCTATTAGACGACTAAATGAGAGATTTAGGATGTATTTGTACCCTTTAGAAACCAATTACATCATTTTTTTAAACACTGATTGCAGATTTACCCCATTTCAAATTGATACCCAGAGTTGTGAAGAATGTTTTGGGGACACATCTCGCAATATTTAGGAATAAATCAGATTCAATGTTCACTTGTTCAGAACATTTTCAAGATGTCAAAACCCCTTTGATAATAAAAAGGTCTGCAAATTAAAACCATTTAATTGACCCAGGATTCACTGAAACCTTGTAAAAGAACCAATTATACCCATTATAGTTGATTTCTCAAATTCCTCTCATTAATAAAGACCACTGAAGTCTCAACTCTGAACTAGAAACCAGTCAGATATTTTATAAGCAACTGAATCATATGAATCTTTAGTGGGCTGGTGCAACGTTAGTCAATATGATCTAAATGTCATGTTAAAGATTTTCAAAACATAAATGGAATTTCGTAGGATAAAAAGCCAATTGACTTTAGAACTTTCGACGATGAAATAATCCGTACAGATTAAAGAGCTTTTACAGCTCATTGCTAAACGAGCAAGACACTCTGGATTTGAAATGCTGGATTATATACAACTGACCATAAATTTGGGGTTTTTGAGACAAAATATAAATCCTAAAACGGATGAATACCAAGATGACTTTACCTATCTTTAAATGCAGACTGATGATTTCTCCCATTTTAGTGATGAATTTATAGTTATAGCTCAGTTTTAAAGACAGTGTTGACCCAGTGTTGCAGGTAGCATTAACACCATCGGTTTCTTAGGAATAAATCATACTCAATTCTCACTTAAGAACTATTTCAGAATGTCAAAACCTGAGAAAAGTCTGCAAATTTCTATATAAGCCATTCAATCGACTAAGATTTACTGAAACCTTGAAAATGCAATACCTCATTTTACTCTCAATGTATATGGTAGATCTCAAAGTTCATTTTTGCTCGTTAAAAACTCCCACTAAAATTTAATATCGGAAATGAAATGCTTCCGACCTTAAACAGGAAGCAGTTCATAAGAGACTTAATAAAACGTGAACCTGGAGGATTATTCCAAGGGACCTGAAGTTCTTTAAGGAGGGTAGTGAGCCACATTAAAAAATAATATTCTAAATCAATTTGTCGGCCATCATGGACAACGCCTCCCAGCCCCTCTATGACAGGCTTGTAGAAATGAAGAGCACGTTCAGCAATAGACTGATTCATCCGCGGTGCGACAGGGAGCGCTACAGGAGGTCATTCTGGCCTTCTGCCATAAGACTGTACAACGCCTCCACCTTGCGTCTGGGCAGAGGCAACATTGACAGTGACCCGTTTCTGGACTGAACGCATCTACTGCTACATCTGTTCTCTCTTTTTCCCCGTTTACAACCGTTTTTTGTGCAATATATGCCAGGGACCCTTGCAATACATTTATATCTATATTTATATTCATATGTGCGATACAATTTTCCTGCGTACTGTTCTGTTCTAGTTTGTTCTTTGTGTGTCCAGACTGTGAGTAACTCTTTTAGTGCTCCCCCTAACTGTACTGATTGTATTTATTCGTTACACTGTGGCTGTGTCGTCTATGTAAAGCTGCTGTTTCACTGCAATTTCCCTCACGGGATCAATCTAAAAATGTCACAAATATTCTGAAGAAATTTCACCTGTTTGACATGCTCACAGTGGACTTGTTCCATTTCGGTCTCACTCATTTTTAATTTATAACCCAGTTTCAAAGCAGATCTACCAGTGACACCAGGTTCTGGGGAATAAAACAGATTCAATTCTCCCTTGTTCAGAACCTTTTCAGGACGACAAAACCCCTCTGAAAATGAAAAACCTGCAAAAAACCTATTGTAACCATTGAATTGACTGATTCACTGAAACCTGGTTAAAAATGCTTTGTTAATTTCTCCAATGTCGTTCATTTACAAAGAGCGCTGAAGATCAAACTCTGAATTAAAAACCACAATAAGACTAACAGGAGGGTGTTTTAGAAGCAACTGAACCAGTCGTATCGATCTGTAGTTCTCTAAAGGCTGGGTGCTACGTTATATTCAAGATGATCTAAATCTCATGTTACAAAAAGCTGCATGATGACTTCAAACCGTGGTTAAAAGTGGAATTCGGTAGATAAAAAGCCAATTGATGGAGAGTAAAGCTTCTGACAATGAAAATCAGTTTGAAGGTTAAGGAGTTTTACTGCTCACTGCTAAAAGAGCAAGATCCACTAGCTTTGAAATGCTGGATTCTGTAACACTGATCATAAATCTGGATTTCTGAGACTAAAATGGATACCTGAAAACTACAATTCTATAATCTCACTTAATATAATTAATCGCATTTGACAAGGTTGTGGAAAGTTACTTGATTTGGACCTTTTCCATCTTTTTTTTTTTTAAACAAACGTGCACTTATTTGTGAATTATAGAGTAAATAATTCAGACAATGCACTGGTATCCTGCACAAGCTTGGCTGATTTGACCGAATACTAGTTGTGATTAAAGTCAATTGTCTCTAAAAAGGACTTCAGTAATTGAAGAGGAGGAGACCAAAAAAAGAATATTTACTATTTTTGGAAACTTTCAATCTCCTATATTAGCTTTAATAGTGAATGTGCACGTATCAATGAAGCACTTAAGTATTTTACCCAGACAGAATTCAATTAAAACCTGTTCCTATCAATAACTCAGGCTACACCACTCATTCAATACTAGTTGTCATTAAGCAAGTTGTTTCTAACAAGTCTACACTTAAATGAAGAGGAGCAGACCGATTTCTCTTTCCCCGAAATACACCTCATCAACACTGGACACGGAACCTTCACAATTAATCATCTCTGAGACACAGTTCTGCAAGGTCTGGTCTGTAGATCTACATGTGCCCAGAGCACAGAGGACACATCTGTCGGGAACACGAGCAGTTTCTTTTTCAAGAGCAGAATTTTTCAGGATCTTGAACACCTAGGAGACTGCAAGAGCTGCAGCTCATTTTCAAACGAGTTCAGACTCACAATTCATCGAAACCACCTTGTTAAAAACAAAACTAACTGTTTTTTGTGTCCTTTAACCCTATGAAAATGGAAGGCCTCCCAAGTTCTATTAAACCATTGAATAAAAACTCAGGATTCATGTATACCCTTTAAAACACACTGCACCATTGTTAAACACCGATTGCCAATTTCACCCTTTTCAATTTCACTCATCTTTAAATGTCTTACCCAGAGCAGAGAGAGGACAGATCTGTCAGCAAAACCAGCGTTTTTTTTTTTAAAGTACAGAGTTCTTCAGAACCTTGAACACCTAGAAGACTGCAAATTTAAAAAAATCATTGAAACCTTTAAAAACAAATGGTTGTACCTTTGGACATACACTTGCTGTTTTTTTTACTCCTTAATGCTTTTTCCCCAGAACAGAGGACAGAATAAACTGTAACACAGGTGGATCTCAGTTCTATCAAATATGCTGGAACCTTTTCAAGATTTCAAAAACCTTATGAAAGTGGAAGACCTCCAGATTTCTATTAGACGCCTAAATAAGTGATTTTGGATGCATTTTCAAACCAGTTCAGACTTACGATTCATCGATACCACCTTGTTTAAAACAAATAGTAGCTTTTTTGTGCCCTTCTTTAACCCTATGAAAATGAGACCTCCAAATTTCTATTAAACCATTGAAAACTCAGGATTCATTTATACCCTTTAAACACACTGTACCATTGTTATACACCAATTGCCAATTTCACTCAGTTTTTCACCCATTGTAGCAAAAATTTTACCAAGAGCAGGGAGGACACATCTAGCAGTTACACCATCAGTCTTGTATGAATCAATCAGATTCAATTCTCCCTTGTTCAGAACATTTCCAGGATTTCAAAACCCCGATGTAAACGTAAGGTCTGCAAATTCCTTTGAAAATAATTTAATTGACCCAGGATTCACTGAAGCCTTGTAAAAACGTGAAATATTGCTGTGACCTTTTCAGGATGTGAAAAACCCTATGAAAACCAATAGGGCACTAAAGATTCATTTATAACTTTGGGGGGAGGGGGGTGAGATGAATTCACTCATTGTTAATTGATTTAATTTGTATGTTTTATCCACAGTAGGGGGACACATCTAGCAGTAACACCATCAGTTTCTTAGAAATAAACCCGATTCAATCCTCACTTGCTCAAGACTTTCGGATGTAAAATGAAGTCTGCAAACTTCTAAAGACCATTTAGTAAATTGACTCAGGCTTCACCGAAACCGTGTAAAAACAACTCATTTAACCCATTTTAAGTGCTTTGGGTAGATTTCTCCAATTTCGTTTTCACTCAATAATAAACACACTGAAATCTAACCTCTGGAACGAAAAGCCAATTAAACTGAAGTGGGGAATTCGTTCATAAGAGAATATTAATAAAACATTAACCTGGAAGATTATCCCAAAGGGATTGAGTTTTTTTAGAGTAGTGAGCTACACTATTTTAAATGTTCTAAATTTTAAGCCACTTGAAGAAATTTTACCTGTTTGACATCTCTTGTTAATTTTGAATCCAGTTTTAAAGAATGATTTAGCCAGAGAAGGGAAGTCACATGTAGTAACACTGTTTTCTTAGGAATAAACCAGATTCTTTATCAAACCTTAAACCAAAGCCATACTAAACACTTAAACGATTTCTCCCAATTCACCTACCGATAAAGACACCTGTCGATTGCACACTGAACCAAAAACCAAATTGACTTACAGGAAGGTAAGCAAATTGAAGGAGACATGAGCTTTTAACTACGATACATTAACGTCAAATCTGAAATTAATTTTCAACTGTCAAAACAGAATTTTGTTGATAAAAAGCTCATTGATGGTGAACATGAAATCCAGTGAAGGAAGACTCAATCTTTCTGCACTAAGTAGGGGGCAGTATTAAAGACACCCCAGCTTTGAAGTGCTGCATTCTATAACAACCCCAATTATAAATTTGGACTTATAAAGACCTAATGGATACCTGAAAACTACATGAAGCAATCAAGATTGCAATACACTGCACAAAATATACAGATCTATAAATGCAAGACTTAAAGTTTACCTTCTAGGCGTCCAATTTTTCCCAAGTGAATAATAAATCAAGATATGTTCTATTAACAGTTACAAAGCATTAGATATCACATCACTGCTCAAATTTCAAAGCTGCAGATAAAAGCCGGTCAGCCAGCTTCTAGCCAGAAAAATGTCACTCGACTACAACAGGGAATGTTAATTTTAAACTTGATCACTTTATTTATAACACTGAAGGGCTAAGACTTCATCTCTTCCCAACAGAGCCAGGGATTATCCACAGAGAGCTGGAAACATGGAGTCCAGACTCAGGAGAGCAGAGGGACTCCCAACATTAAACTACTAGTCTCAAAAGAGAGGGATTCAGAGACTGTCTATGTAACCAAGCACATAACATCCGACACAAGGGTTAACTATAGCTACCCCTGATCTAAACAATTGATAAACCATTTAAGTTTGGAATTATTTACGTTCATATACCCATTTATCATGAAAGAATTGAAGACATTTTAAAACCATTTTCATCCTTCCCATCTGTCACGTAATTCAGGACTCCATAAAAAAAGGCAGGAAACCAGTTGATTTTAAATGCTCAGATACCTTCGTGGACATCGACTTCTCCCAGACTGAAGAGCACTGAACTATTGCAGGAAAACCTTCAATGGCTATTCTGAAGCAGGATGCATTTTCCTTTCCAAGAAGACTTCAGAACACTAAGGATCTTACCTTTGTGACGAAAAGTTGCCCGTCAGACATCCGTTTTCTTCACAGCTATTTAAATGTTATTTTAATTAATTTAAATGGCAGGAAGCCTGCTCCCACATTATCCAGCAGTATTTCATCCAAGCTCAAAGCTCTAGTGACAATGCTTAGTTGAGAACTGAACATAACATTCAGTGTATTCTGAAAGCTAATTGCAACTCAACTTGAGACTCGATCAGTTGCATCAAAAGCATGTCAATTTACTGAAGTAAATAACATTAACTTATAAGGATGCCACTGTTAAGAGATAAGCCAATTGGAGATCAGTGAAACATTTCCACTAATGGCTGGAGCTCTAAACGTAGTTAATCACTGAATGTACAAAGCCTAAATTTAATCTGCATGTAACTGATTAATCAGAAAACCTTCAGATTGTAATCGGTTAGCTGGAAGAAAGGAATGATGTTTGCAAAATTTGACATTACCTGTAAAAATTTGTAAATGCTTGAAGCTAATTAAAACAGTCTAAAGCTTTAAATATTAACTGTTGTCTAGCTTAAACATTTAATGCAAAGGATCCCTACCGTGGTTAAAATTCAGAACAAGTCTACTGCCACATGCAGTGACTAATTGGACCAATTAAAATTAAAGCCTGTGAAATACCTGTTTTTACTTGTTTGCATTAATGACCAATTAATATTATAAAGAGCTCACAACCCAGGATCAAGATTTGTAACTATTTTTAAAATAAGCAAATCCCATCTATTCCAAAATCATCCTAAAAATACTGAGGTTATGTCTATTAGTAACACCCACAGAACCACATACATCAAACCCTGATGAACCATACATTTTTCAAGGACATTCAAAATTGAATACGGTTGGTTAACAATTTAAGTATCAATATTTTAATAACTCTCCTATCTGCGTTATCTGTACCTGGAAAGAAAATCTCAAGGGCAACATGTAACTAAGTGTTCCTTTCACATAAAAACATTTTGATCTTCCTTTAACCAGTTTTCGAGATTTTCACCCTTCCTAGTAATGTTAGTTTATACCTCAAAGGTAAAGGGACCAGTAGTTCACAGAAAAACCATCAAACCAATTAAACTTTTCGCCCAGTACTATATTCCTAGTCTACATTAGGAATTCCAGTTTTTCACATGACTGTGGAAATAAAGGGCAGTCATGGCCTAATTTTCCCAGTGTGGTGCTCTTAAATGGGAAAAGTTTTCAATTAACTGGTATCCTCCATCGGGTACTTCTTTTTCCAGCATAAATGATACATTATAACAAGATTGCGGTCATTTGGCCAACTGCTCGAGGGACATTTCTTACTGTCCAGTAAGATACAAGTGATCTAAACTGTAACCTTCAATTAAAACAATTCTCAGAGTTTATGATCCACAGTCCAATTATCCTATAGTGATTAAGATCAGCCTTTCCTAGACCTCCTGCACTCAACCAAAGGCTAGGCTATAGTAAACTAATGAAGACTCATGCTAGGTCTGAAAGCTCATTACGGGGTTTTAATAAGTGACCTTTAACCCCACCTGCTGGTTACAGCTGGGAAGTGAAAAATCAAATTTCTCTTTTTAGTCTGTGTTCTCTTACAGTGGGACATTTATATCCACCGTCATGCAGATCTTATCCTCCCGACCATCAGGAGCTAGAACTGCTTCAGGTTGAAGACTCTCCAACTCTACCCGTTACGTAGGGATACAGAACCATCCCTACAATGAGCTTTTAAAATACAAACAGCATGTGCTCTGAGCACCTAATGCAATCGTTGAATGTCACTACAGGGTAAGATACATACACATCCGAGTCATTGAGCGGGTTAGTTGCAGCACAGTCTCACTATAGACATCAGACAGAACCATACTAATGGATTCCCAATGGTCTGGGGAGCAGAATTGTTACTAAATGGTTAGTTTCAACTTCAGAAGCATTTTAAAACCTAAGGGTTCACAGGATATTGGTCTGTATTCCAAGACTTTGCAACAGCTTTTGGCTATCTAGTGTCATTAAATCAGATTTTTTTTAAAAAAAAAGCTTAGAGGAATAGGTTTGTATACATTGATACAATTCAACATCACACCTTGGCACTACAATTCAGCACTTGCTCACAGAATACATCTTGTACATGCTTACCATCTTAACCTTTATACCTTCAATTACCCATCTTTAATCGTTTTATGAAAAATACTTTACCTAAACTTGACATCTACTGCAGCCTTTTCCTTGGTGAAAAATAAAGACTCCAATCCATGGCTCACCGAGAGGGACCTAGGAATTAAGATTTCCCGCTCCTCCCAAAATAATGACATTCTACACCACAAACTTAATTTAATCTTTAATATTTTAACTTATTTTGTTTACATCCCTGAAAGGAAAAAAGGGGTTAAATACACAAGTATCATGATTGCTAGGTGTCACACCTGATGAGGAGCTGTGAGTACTCCTTTTACAAATCTAGGATTCAGGATACACTGAAGTTAACATTACTCCAGGACTACTGGTCAGTGGGGCAGATCTTTCCAGACACTGGCAAGGTTGTATCAGCCAAGACTAGTAATAATACACAGGTTCAACAACCCATCTAAATCACATGGACTTAGAGTGAAGCTTGATCATATCCAGCTCAGGAGGAAAATGTTCCTACAGTGCACATCACAGTAGGGGGATCGTGGGGAAAAATATGAATACACATTCAAGTCAAATCCAGCTATAATAAAAGTTAACAGGATCCGAAGAAATTTTAAAAAACTAAATAGCATGGAAAAGCTTTTCGCCGAGTAAAGTGCAATAAAAAGCAAGATCATTTTATAAAGCCAGAATACAGTCTAAGTGTAATTAAACTAAGGAATATCCTGATGGCTGGATAAAGTTGCAGCTCAGAGGTAAAAAACAGCTTTTGTTAACCACAGCTGTTTAGTAGATAAGAGGCATCAATACCTTATTGTACAAAAAAATCCTGAATTACTCCTTTATACAATGGTAAATACACAGAATTTGATTAGGTTAAATTATTTAACAAAGTTCTTTGTTTACATTACTATCTGCAAAAGAATGTTGCATGACTGCCATCCAGTGGCCAAACAGTATAAATAAAACTCCCACCTGGTCAAACAGCAACCTGATGAGAGCATCTACAGTTTTACAGATGGTCAATCATAGGGGTACAGAACAATTACAACTATGAAGTAAGCCAGTTCAAGTCTCTTAAGTCAAACTAACGTGCATGGCTTATGAATCGTAACAGGGCCACCAAACATTATCCACCAGCCCAATTTCATTATCACAAAGCATGTCGAGTCCAATCAAGGGACCCTTTAAAAGTTAACAGTAAAAAGAGAAGGCAATTTCCTCAGGTTAGCTTCCATCGGGGGGCTGACAGGCTTGTGGAATCTCGGATAACAGCTGCACAACCGAACCATGAAAAGGCCCCTTTTCGAACGGGTTTGGGCTAAAAGGCTCTCCATTAAATCAAGCCACATTCGCATGGCGTCTCAAGTAGATGCATCCTCTCTCGTTTCCATGGTAATCCTGGCTCTCATTAAAACAGTCACCATGCAGGGCCCAAGCTGAGTGACCAAGTCCTCCCTGAGGTCACACCACCACTTGACTGGGTTATCAGATCGCTTTAAACTGCAGGACACTGATGATGCTGTTGCTGTAGCCACTACAGATGCCCCAAATGGCCGAAAAGGATCAACTCCAGGACTCCTGAGGCCAGAACCGGAACCGGCCGACCTGCTTCATGCCAAACCCGCAAGGCTTGGTCGGTTACAACCAAGGCCCTGCGATCAACTGCGCCCCTCAGAGGGGCACCTCCAGGTGGTCATGCCCAAGGGCTGGACGCGCCCCCTCTCTGTCTCCTCCCAGCACACAGTGGCTCCTCCTCCCCTCTTGTCAATCAACACCAGGGGCCAAGGGAGGCCACGCCCCCTGTTGCGAACTGAGCATGCTCAGCCCCTGTCTGGAAATTTCCATGCCCTGTACAGCAGAGCGGCTCTGATCTGTGAAAAGGCTAAGATAGTGTTGTGTAAATCTCCCCCCCCCCCCAGCCCCCACACCACAGATCCAGGACAACCCCACAAAGACAAGAGCACATTCACAAGCTTTAAACAAGAGCATGTCACTGAATTGCTCAATATACTTTCGTCACAGTCGATGTCTGGATTTGCATGCTTAGGAGAGACATTTTTACCATACTTTGGGGAAATTCCTCTCATCAAGTATCTCGGCTTTGGAGAGCAATCACAATATCCTTGAAAGAAATAGCTGATATAGATCAGTAACCCCCCCTCCCCACACACACAGCGAATATCCTCCGCACATCACCAGCCTTAAATCACTGTTTTACTGAATTAAAATGCCGTTTCCCCCTGCTTTCTTACTTGCGAAGCATCGAGCAAGCCCACAGCGATAGTTACCTCAAATTCGTCTTTCTGATACCTTGAGAACTTCTGGATGTTATCAAAACAAAACCCCGATGAGGAGGACGATGCCTCCCCCCCTCCACAACTCACTCACGGAGACATTGGCTTTTCAGTCATCTTTTGTAACTCTTTTCCCAAGGCTTTTACAACCTGTAAAATAAGACACCCACAGCTCTTCCACTTGAAAACGGCCACCGCCCTGCCTTTTCACCAGCATAGAAAGCTTTAGACGTGGTACTGGCAGAAAATCTGATTCGGCTTCTCTCTAGCGATTAAAGACCGGTCACATCTTAAATGGCAAAAGCGAGATTTTAACTCCTTCCCCGCTAAACACTTGCTTACGGTCACAAGTTTTAAGGGGCTGTTCCTCCCCTAGAGATATCCCCAGCCCTCGCCCCGGTCTCCTGAACTTCCAACACTTATATTCCAAATATCCTGAAAAAGAAGAGGAAATAACCTCACCCATTGTCAATTTTTTTGTTTGTTTTTACCCTGCTGCGTCTGTCGTCATTTTTGATCCGCCATTTCACCTGACCTACACCGCCTGCTCGAGACCAACAAACCTGACGCGCCCGAAGCGCGCGCACCCCGGAGTCACGTGATCGGGGTGATCGGGCTGCTCGCCTTCCTGCTCCCTCCGCCGCTGCCTCCCATCGCCCGGCAATCTGAGCGAGGGCTGCGGGCGCACGCGTATTTATAGACATGGGCTGCGTCGCACCACTACCTTCCAATATCCTTCCGCAACCGCAGAGAGCGGGAGAGTAATTAGTGCCCCCCCCCCACACGCACACAAATGACTGCGTTTGATAAACGTTACCAATTTTAACAATAGATTTCTTCACACAAAAGAATGAGAATATAATAATAAGATATATAATAATAATATAATAAGAAGATTGAAAAATCGTTCAAAACGGTTTGAAGAAGAGGGTTATTCAGCGTTATGTGGGTCCTCATTTGTGCTAAATCCGTTTTTAAAAGGTTAAACGACCGTTTTGAATGTTCTGTGTTGTGAATGTGATCATTTTAAACGGGTTTTCATGTGTCCCAGTGTGTCCAAAAGCCAGTTTCCCCAGTTTAAAAAAAATTAACCGGGGTGAAAAATGTGGCGAAAACAACACAAAAATTCTCGAGTTTAGACAAGAGATTCCTTTGTCTGTCCTGTTATGTACTATAAACACGTCAATGGTAAATAATAAGATAAATCACTAGTTTCATATTTTATAGTATACTTGAAGACAATGGTGAATATTTCGTTATTCGGTCGGCGGAGGAAGAAAATGCTGTTTTTTTTTTTAATAACAACATACGGAAACTCTTACACCTCAATATCTTTACACAAAGCAATCAAAGAAAAAGTATGATATGAATCAGAAACCCCATTTCGCAGTTCTACTCTATTTCTTATCTATTCAGGCTTTTGTTTTTTTTAACAAAAGAAAAATAAAAAAAAACTGGAATTAACTGGAATCACCGAGGGGGGGGGGTCTACGCGGAGTAATACAAAGAAAAGAGACGGTGACCGTTGGGAACGAGGGGGGGGGGGGAGAGGTGACCGACTTCCTCGAGCTGTCTGAACCAGTTCGAACCAGCTAGAAAAAGGGGAGGGGTTGGGGTCCAGCCTCAGCCAATCACGCGTCGCGTTGCCGTCCTAAAGGCCAGCGGGGGGAGTCGATTAGAACAGCAACTTTTCCACCCGCTGCAGTAGCTCAATAGTGAAACTTAAGAAGTGTGTCTATACTGAAACGTGGAAGGGCTCTTTCATTGTGCAAATCCTGCCCCGTCATACACTTGGCTGCTGATCGATAATGGACAATCACCTCATTTGGAAAGCTTTTTTTTAAAAAAACTTTGACAGTCTGATCATTTCTTAGACCGCGTACCTCATGTGAAATGTGTTTTGTGCGATAAAGTTCGGGGTAGACAAAAGAAATATACGGCCGAAACGTTGTGTTTTCTTTTTTTTTTTTTGCAGCGTGGAATTAACCTATTACTTGGCCCTCAAAAGAAATATACTGCAACGTACGCATTACATACCCAAAATATCGATGCTGTAATGACGTATTTTATGTAGACTGAAAATTCCCCGCCCGCATAATCTTTTAAACCAGAATTGCCAGAGGAAACGTGCATTATAAGCACCCTGATTACCGAATTCAATCACATCACGTTGTGATTCCCCCATTCAAACGTGATTTTTCCCTCCCCAAGTTTTATTGAGCAGCGGTACAGAGAAAGGAGAAACCATTTCTAGAACAGAAAAGCGAACAAAAACGAGACAAGGAACAAATACGAAGCCGCAGACAATTACAAACCTAAACACGTCAAGTGGGGGATTACATGTGTCCGTGGTGCTTTTTTTTACCTTCTTTTTTCGTGTTTTCGATGGGAGTATAAGTACTATGGCATTTCCACTGTAAAGTTTAAAAAACGCATCGTCCAAAATCCTCACCAGCCCACCGAAAAACGATCGAGTGTGCTTCCGAAATCGACACCTCGGCCCCCAACATATCCTCATGTCAGTCACATTAATGTCCAAAGTAGTGTTTTGCCACGTTACTCAGGGAATTTGACTTTTTGTTCCCTAATGATGGTCATTTGCGTGTTTTTTTTTACTCAAAAAAAAGTCAGGCGGGTAACACGCCCTTTGACCCCCCCGCTGACCCCTCGTGCGCCTCGCGAGAACACGGCGTCCAGCACGTCCCCCACGCGCGGGGGTACTTGACGTCATTGCTCCTTGAATAAGGAATTAAACTATCTAACAATTCTAACAGCTGCGAATTAAAATATATCTATATACGATGAGCTATCACATAATCTGAATTTGTACGCATTACTCACGGAAAGTTGAAAAAAAAAAACAAGACAAAAATATCAATTATTAACGGAACGAGTAAAGGTTTATTCCAGGCTGAAAACAGAAGAAACACAATGTTTCGAAGAAGACTCCACAGCCGAAACGTTGTGTTTTTTCTTCTTCTCTTTTCAGCCTGGAAATAAACCTTTACTCGTTCCGTTAATTGACAGTTAATCCCTAGCTGTCTTGTATGATTGGCAGATGACTACGATTTGTGATCAATAATAATAATAATAGATTTAAAACACGTCACTTCTCAAAACCTACCGGCAGCATCAAGGCTTAGAGAAGCCACTCTTATTTATTATTAATAACTTGTTGCCTCTCTCACGGCAGAACTTTTCAATGTCACCGATGACTCATTGACCAGCAGCGCCGCGCCTCCTGCAACGAGGACAACAGTCCCAAAATATAACCTCGCAAAGCACAGCTGGCGCCTTTGTGTGGGGTGGAGGGAGACGTTTGGCGGAAATTGAATCCACTTAGAGCTGGGGTCAGAAATCTGCCGTGTCGGGCAGAAATATCGGGAATGTATCTTTTCACGACCAACCCCACAAACCAGGATGCAATGGTTTCACTTAATGAATCCGCGACGCTATTTTGTGTTGCTTTCACTGTGCTTTATGACTACACTTATTATTTATTATATTATTATTTATTATCATATTAGCGTTTAGGCGGGATTCTGACTTAGTGGCGTTCAGTCATAATCCCACCGATGGTAGCTTCACACTATTGGCTCCTCAGCCAAACACACGCTATATTTATTATTATTAATTATTATTATTATTATTATTATTATTATTATTATTATTATTATTATTATTGTGTAATGCACTGCTGACAAGGGTGTATGCTGGTTTGTGCCCGTTGCATACTGGGATAGGCTCCTCCCACGACTCTGAATCGGATGAAGCGGTTACAAAATTGATGGTTTATGGTCGTTGGGAACACTTATCACCGCCTGGAACATTCCAGGCTCCAGCTTTGCTGCAGCACTGCGGCTCTGCTGCGGTCTGGCAGCGAGGGCTGCTGGGAGCCGTGTGGGGGAGGGCCGCTGATCGATGCAGTGGAATTTTCCATAGCAACTGCGCTCTGCAGTCTCTGCTGAAACCTCCAGATTCTGGAATGTTCTTGAAAACAACACCAACTTACTGGCAGAGGATGGCGAAAAACTTTACGTCTGAAAAGTACAGTCCCAGTGCAGTAGAACAGTCCTGTTACACTGGGGGCTACAGTCCCAGTGCAGTAGAACAGTCCTGTTACACTGGGGGCTACAGTCCCAGTGCAGTAGAACAGTCCTGTTACAATAGGGGCTACATTCCCAGTCCAGTAGAACAGTCCTGTTACAATAGGAGCTACAGTCCCAGTGCAGTAGAACAGTCCTGTTACACTGGGGGCTACAGTCCCAGTGCAGTAGGACAGTCCTGTTCCAATAGGAGCTACAGTCCCAGTGCAGTAGGACAGTCCTGTTACACTGGGGGCTACAGTCCCAGTGCAGTAGGACAGTCCTGTTACACTGGGGGCTACAGTCCCAGTGCAGTAGAACAGCCCTGTTACACTGGGGGCTACAGTCCCAGTGCAGTAGGACAGTCCTGTTACAATAGGAGCTACAGTCCCAGTGCAGTAGAACAGTCCTGTTACAATAGGAGCTACAGTCCCAGTGCAGTAGGACAGTCCTGTTCCAATAGGAGCTACAGTCCCAGTGCAGTAGGACAGTCCTGTTACACTGGGGGCTACAGTCCCAGTGCAGTAGAACAGCCCTGTTACACTGGGGGCTACAGTCCCAGTGCAGTAGAACAGTCCTGTTCCAATAGGAGCTACAGTCCCAGTGCAGTAGGACAGTCCTGTTACACTGGGGGCTACAGTCCCAGTGCAGTAGAACAGTCCTGTTCCAATAGGAGCTACAGTCCCAGTGCAGTAGGACAGTCCTGTTACACTGGGGGCTACAGTCCCAGTGCAGTAGGACAGTCCTGTTACACTGGGGGCTACAGTCCCAGTGCAGTAGGACAGTCCTGTTACACTGGGGGCTACAGTCCCAGTGCAGTAGAACAGTCCTGTTACAATAGGAGCTACAGTGACTGCACAATGGAATATTCTAGGTTTAACGGGCAATTTGTAATAAAACAGGGCGTTGATAACAGTTGAGCAGCACAGTCCACCTAGGGCACTTGGCGAATGAGGTCATGCATCTTGTTATCCAAACACTACGACACAATTCCTTTGCTCATTATTCTCCTACAGCCCCCCCCTCCTGCGTATCACCGTTTCCTGTGTACTGAGGATCAGCTCGCCTATAAACAGCTCCTGTTTTGTGCCGCATCGGCTTCCTGTCGGACAAGTCCGGGCATGCCCTCCCTCTCAACAGAGTCTCACTCCGTTTTCCCCAGAAGCCTCTTCAATCTCCCCGAACTTTCTTTTGATCAGACAAAAGCACGGGACTTTCTCACCGCCACAAAAAAAAATTAAAAAAACTTTCTCACCGCCACCTCCTCCGCCTTTCCCGGTGACGTCATCGAGTGGGCGATTGCTGGCCAAGGCCCCTCCTACTTCCCAGCATGCTCTCGGGGTTTTTAGCGCGTCATTGGCACAGGCGTGGGACTGTTGTGTTTTTGGAAATGATCGTGAGAAAGTCGGGTGTGTTTCAAGACAAGAAGATATCGTTTGTTGAAAGGGTTTATTGATTGAGTTGAATTAACCGTTTTGGCCCCTGTAGGATTTTGTCTTGCACACCAAGAGCTCACAAATAAATAACATATACGGCAGTATTATAACAACAGTGCACCATAATATACAGACAATCAGCTGCTAAAGAATCTAATACCACAACAAAAATAAGATCCCCACCTGCAAATAATTGCTTCAGCCAAACGTATGCACACATAAGATAAGTGTTAATAATAATAATAATAATGTAGCTCTCGCTGCTGTTGTTTCAGGTCAAACTCCACCCCTGGGGATTCGAACCCGGGCCTCCGGTGTCACTCAACAGTGACCCAGCCGTTTGTTCGCGATTGACAGGTTTTGGATAATAATAATAATTGCTTACACTTATATAGCGCTTTTCTGGACACTCCACTCAAAGCGCTTTACAGGTAATGGGGATCCCCTCCACCCCCAGCAGTGTGTACCCCCACCTGGATGAGGCGCCAGTCCGCTTCCCACACCCCAGCTCTCAGTGGGCAGGAGAGCAGAGGGATGGAGCCAGTTCAGAGAGGGGGGTTATCAGGAGCCCATGATGGGTAAAGACCAGGGGGGAATTTGGCCAGGACACCGAGGTAACACCCCTACTCTTCTCGAGAGACACCCTGGGGTTTTTAATGACCACAGAGAGTCAGGACCTCGGTTTGACGTCTCATCCGAAGTACAGCGCCTTTTAACTGTGTAGCGTCCCCCGTCACTATACTGGGGCATCAGGACCCACACAGACCGCAGGGTGAGCGCCCCCTGCTGGCCCCCACTAACACCTCTTCCAGCAGCAGCCTCAGCTCTCCCAGGAGTCTCCCCTCCAGGTACTGGCCAGGCTTACACTGCTGGGCTTCAGCAGGTTGCCAGCTGTGAGTTGCAGCTGCTGATATGGCTGCTGATAAGTAAAGGAATAAAATAAAGACTGAAACCGACTGTGTAGAGTTGTCATTGCTGTCTTTTGCGGGGACCGAATCATTTAATATACTTCCCCTGGAAGCTAACATCAACTTGCGCAGCTCCTTTTTTTAAAAAAAATAGGTTTTAATTGAAACGCCAGAATTACAAAACAGGAGACAGAATATTGAAATAGAGAAATAGACTTCCTTTTTTTATTTTTTATTAAATGTAGAAAGAATTGACAAATGCAAATACAACTAGAGGAGCAGTACAAGAGAAAACAGACACAACTAGAAAAAAAAAACATTAACTGCCGGAGACGATGAAGTAAATGATATAACCAATGTATTTTTTTTTCATGTAACAAAGGTTAACTTGCTTTTGCACTTTTCAAAATTTTATAGAATTAAAATATTTCAATTTTCTTAGTACAACAAAATATCAAAATAATAATATTATTATTGCTGTTGTTGTTATTATAAAATCCTTCAATCTAAGAAACACCTTTAAATGCCTACAAACAAAACTCTGCAAGTCCGCCCAAAATAATACAAAAGTGTGGTTATGTGTTTTATAGCCAGCAGCAATATCACTCTGCAACTCACAACTAGCAACCCACTGAAGCTCAGCCTGGTCAGTACCTGGAGGGGAGACTCCTGGGAAAAACTAAGGCTGCTGCTGGAAGAGGTGTTAGTGGGGCCAGCAAGAGGTGCTCACCCTGTGGTCCATGTGGATCCTAATGACACTGTAAACAGGAGACGTAAAACCAGTGTAAACCAGTGTAAAACCAGTTAAAAAGTAGGGTGTAACCCCGGTGTCCTGTTTATTACAATTACAATTGACTTCATTACTCTGCTTTCCTCCCACACACCACCACCACCCCTGGTGTGTGGGGAGCGCTCTGGCGCACTGTGGCTGCCAGCCCTATGGGGCTGGAGGTGGAGGGGATCCCCATTCCCTGTTAAAAGCTTTAAGTGGAGTGACCACAAAGCTTCACCCGCCTCACGAAATCCGATGAACGTCGGAAACGTGGTTTCTGGGGGGACAATACATCCTCGGCGTGGTCAAGACCTCCCTCTAGTGGCCGGAAGCGGAAGTTACCGCAGCCTCCTGTACCTTATGTAGCGGTCTCGGTCGCCTCAGCTCAACCCTCCCTCGAAATCTCACTTCACAGGGAACGTCACCGCTGGTAAACCGGCTCCCACGACCTCTAATGTCGGCCGTACGCGTTACACTAATAAAAAAAAAACATGCTCGGTGAATTGGTTTACAGAAATCTTGTAGCGTACAAACTTATTATTTAATGTGACCCCTGACACCACACAACCTCTGTACTGTTGATGGGTTTCATTCGTTTGATGTTGACTTGCGACAACCTGCTGGTTGTATCTTCTTTTCAAGCTTCAATCATGAAAAAAAAACCACGTCGTCATCTGCGTGCCCGCCTCGCCTCGCCTCGCCTCGCCGCAGCGGGGCCACATCACAATGGACGCCGACTGTGAAGGTGACGTCACAGAGCCAAGTGACATCATAGCGCTCCGGGGGGGGCCGCGCTTGTTCATACTATGGGGTAAAACGGGGGAGTTATAATCGGAGGGTCTCCACGCAGGGCTCTTCAGAGAGAGCAGGTAGCGCAAACAGGTATGTGTGAAGTTTTGCCGACCTTAGCGAAGTATTGTCTTTCTTAAGAATTTGCATGAGTTCTCCATTAGAAACTATTGAAGAATTTGCATCTTGTATCCCACCACGACGCCAGGATATTTTGAGTTATGGCTGTCATAAATTTTCAAAATCCCTATTGCAAGTGGACAATATCCTTTCAGTTACAGGATATCGGAATTCCTCATTTGGGAAACGGATTTATTAGGGGGTAAAATGGATGACGTCTAATGAATACTGTAGAACTAATAAGGTTAAGGAGGTTGCATTTAAAATAATAAATCGCAAACACCCCTGTCGTGCAGCGATTTTGAAAGAAGGCCTGAAACGATTCGACATTTATTTCCTATGGGACAAACCTTCTGGATCGATTTGCACACTTAAAAAAGGGACTAATACTGATATTCTTTCCAAAGAAATAGATGTCGTGTTAAAATTCAATGCCACTGGAAATAACACAGCAATACCGTTTGTAATTAACTTAATTATTATACCGGCACTTCATCACATACACAGACTGAAAGGGTCTGGGAAGAGTCCTACGTTTGAACATTTTAAAATAGAGGTGTGGGGCAGACTATTTCGAAATGTAAAAAACCTGTAAGCGGGGCGGACTTTTATCTTTAACATTTACCCCGTTGAAACTTTTTTTCATGATGCGTGTTTGTATTGTGACAGGTGCCCCGTGACGATGTTTTTTTTTTAATGTACAGTAATACGCACTCTTGTTTGTGTCGTATTTTCGTTTGTTGTTTAATTTTGTTTTTTTTTTTAAAAAAAGCTTAACCCTTAAACTGCTAAGGGGTGCGAATTTTGCGGGCGTGTTTCTCCACCTTCCGGCCTGTCGCGATGAAAACAAGTGGTTTTCCGGCAGGACCGGAACCCCAGCGGACACCGCGCACCCTCTTTAAGGTCAGTCTCCGAGCTTGGTGTAGCGTCAGAACCGCCAGCAGAACCTCGGATACGTGGATGTGCGGCACCGAAGCGCCCCCCGGCGGCGGACACCAGGCTGTGCAGGTACGGACAGTCCCACAGCGCTCCCACCGCCGTCCAGCGGGGGGGTGCGGTGTCCGCACGCCGCACACGTCTCTCAGACAGAGGGTTTTACAGGAGAAGGTCCAGCAGGTCCAGCTAGGCCCGGAAAAAATTAAAGCCCCGATCCACTCCGGGTTTTACAGCGCCGTCAGACTCCTGTTGCACAGCTGTCCGATCCACTCCGGGTTTTACAGCGCCGTCAGACTCCTGTTGCACAGCTGTCCGATCCACTCCGGGTTTTACAGCGCCGTCAGACTCCTGTTGCACAGCTGTCCGATCCACTCCGGGTTTTACAGCGCCGCCAGACTCCTGTTGCACAGCGATCTGATCCACTCCGGGTTTTACAGCGCCGCCAGACTCCTGTTGCACAGCGATCTGATCCACTCCGGGTTTTACAGCGCCGCCAGACTCCTGTTGCACAGCTGTCCGATCCACTCCGGGTTTTACAGCGCCGCCAGACACCTGTTGCACAGCGATCTGATCCACTCCGGGTTTTACAGCGCCGCCAGACTCCTGTTGCACAGCTGTCCGATCCACTCCGGGTTTTACAGCGCCGTCAGACTCCTGTTGCACAGCGATCTGATCCACTCCGGGTTTTACAGCGCCGTCAGACTCCTGTTGCACAGCTGTCCGATCCACTCCGGGTTTTACAGCGCCGCCAGACTCTGACTTTACAGCGCCGCACAGCACTGTAAATTCAGAGTCTTTACAGCGTTTACAGCGCCGCCAGACTCCTGTTGCACAGCTGTCTGATCCACTCCGGGTTTTACAGTGCTGCCGGATGCCGGAGTCCTATCGCAGAGCGGGTTTCAGGTTATTAACAGCTCTACACACACACACACACCACTCTTCAGGAATCGCACTAACCTGTACTGCAAAGGAACAAGTAAAGGTTTATTCCATGCTGAAAAGCGACGCAACGTGTGTCGCCTGCACTCGGAGCCCCGCTCCGAGTCAGCGGGTGCCCTGCCCTGTTCCGCCAGCAGGGGGCGTGCGCGGGGCTGCTGTCGGTCCGCGCGTCCCGGAAGGCGCTGTTCACGGCGCTGTCGCTGGCCCTGTTCGCGCTGCACCTGGGGCTGCTGCTGAGCGACGCCCTGCTGCACGCCTGGAGGCAGACGGAGGAGGGCTCCAGCCATCACTTCACCGAGGCGCTGCTGGTAAACAAGCGGGAATTCACAACAACAACAACAACAACAACAAAACGTTTCTGGAACTGACTCGGGCTGGAGGTGTATTCCCTCCAGTATGGATGATCGCTGGCACTCTCCCCACCCACCTCTCTCTCTCTCTCTCTCTTTCTCCCTCTCTCTCTCTCTCTGTCTCTCTCTCTCTCAGGTGTCCCATGTGATGAGTTTCTACTGGGCTCTGCTGGGGGCGGTGTACTCTGTGGAGTCCGGATCAGACAGAATGAGTGTGATCTCCCTGACTTCTGCCGGTGAGTAGGACTGCCTCCCTTCCTCCAGGTTTTACAGCTCCGTCAGACTCCTATTGCACAGCTATCTGATCCACTCCGGGTTTTACAGCGCCGTCAAGAGTCCTGTTGCACAGCTGTCTGATCCACTCCAGGTTTTACAGTGCTGTCAGACTCCTATTCCACAGCAGTCTGATCCACTCCCGGTTTTACAGTGCTGTCAGACTCCTATTCCACAGCAGTCTGATCCACTCCCGGTTTTACAGTGCTGTCAGACTCCTATTGCACAGCGGTCTGATCCACTCCGGGTTTTACAGCACCGTAAGACTCCTATTGCACAGCGGTCTGATCCACTCCAGGTTTTACAGTGCTGTCAGAGTCCTATTGCACAGCTGTCCGATCCAGTCCAGGTGTGACAGTGCCGTCAGACTCCTATCGCACAGAGGTCTGATCCACTCCTGGTTTTACAGTGCTGTCAGACTCCTATTGCACAGCGGTCTGATCCAGTCCAGGTTTTACAGTGCTGTCAGACTCCTATTGCGCAGCGGTCTGATCCACATCCGGGTTTTACAGCACCGTAAGACTCCTATTGCACAGCGGTCTGATCCACTCCAGGTTTTACAGTGCTGTCAGACTCCGATTGCACAGCGGTCTGATCCACTCCTGGTTTTACAGTGCTGTCAGACTCCTATTGCACAGCAGTCTGATCCACTCCAGGTGTGACAGTGCTGTCAGACTCCTATCGCACAGAGGTCTGATCCACTCCTGGTTTTACAGTGCTGTCAGACTCCTATTGCACAGCGGTCTGATCCACTCCAGGTTTTACAGTGCTGTCAGAGTCCTGTTGCACAGCTATCTGATCCAGTCCAGGTGTGACAGTGCCGTCAGACTCCTATCGCACAGAGGTTTGATCCACTCCGGGTTTTACAGTGCTGTCAGACTCCTATTCCACAGCAGTCTGATCCACTCCCGGTTTTACAGTGCTGTCAGACTCCTATTGCACAGCGGTCTGATCCACTCCGGGTTTTACAGCACCGTAAGACTCCTATTGCACAGCGGTCTGATCCACTCCAGGTTTTACAGTGCTGTCAGAGTCCTATTGCACAGCTATCTGATCCAGTCCAGGTGTGACAGTGCTGTCAGACTCCTATCGCACAGAGGTCTGATCCACTCCTGGTTTTACAGTGCTGTCAGACTCCTATTCCACAGCAGTCTGATCCACTCCAGGCTTTGACAGATGCAAGGGTCTTGCAGAAACTGTACTCACTGACACAAACAGCAGCATGATTTAACCTTTTAATTCCAAATATACATACAAACAAACTGACTTGAAACGAAAGTAACAGGCTGGAAAAATTCAACAGTTTTGTTGTTGTTGTTGTTGTTGTTGTTGTTGCGTTGCATCCCAGGCCTGAATTTCCTCCTGTTTCTGAGCCGGTTCTGGTTTGAGTTTTCGGCGATCCAGTACCGGGAGGAGCGGTTCATCAACTAGCGGGCAAAGTTCATCTCGCTGGACCGGACCGGACCAGACCGGACCGGACCACGCCGAGCTTGAGCCAGGCCCACGTCCAACCCAGCAGCTGAACACTACCGTCTCCTCGCTGCGGGGGGGGGGGGCACGTCTCAGGCCCGGTTCGGCCCAGCCCGGGCGTCTGGCCCCTGCCTGGGCGTGAACCCCAAAACCAACCCCATCCAGCGTCTACGCACCCCGTTGGAATTCAGCGCAGTGAACCCCCGTGCTGTCCAGTACCCAGCTGGCGCAGTGCCGCCTGTGGCCCAAGTGTCAACACCCCCCCATACGGGGGCAAATTACATCAAGCTGATCGACAACATCACAGAGAGCCTGGATCTAGGGCAGAGTACAGACACACTCCTGGGGGGTCCGCAGAGGAACAGGCATCTCTCACAACGGGCTTGAGCCCACCGGCTCCCGCGCTGTGGTTTAGTTCAAGGAGGCAGAGTTTTCGTTTTGTCCCACAGTGCCACCTACTGGCGATACTGGGAAGTACTGTTCCCTCCCCCTCCCCCACCCAGAGGGCGAGTGTGCAACTGCAGGTGTTTCCGACTCAGCTCAGCAGGTAATGACCCATATCAGCTCGTTATAACCCTCGTCGGGCCCAACTGAACGGCTTCTCCTGGATCTGCGGGCCCTGCTGCTCGAGAGGGGGGGACCCAGAAACTTTCCAGACAGAGCGCCCCCTCCTGGACCAGGACTGATTTACTTCTGCCAGAACCTCCTGCAGCACAAGCTCCCTCTTGTGGCCAGAATGGGGCATTTCAATGAGATTTCACGGCCTGGGCACAACACCCACTGTCCCACCAGAGTGTTGATAAACACTACATTTTCAGTTTTCTTTACCAGCAAAATTAAATATTCACTAGGGGAAAAAAAGGAACAGGAACGGTGTATATAAACCCCTGCTTCATGCCCAACGACCCCGTCACCCTGAATTGGAAATAGACGTTAGAAAATGGCTGGATGGATCAAAAACAGAAGCCCAAAATCTCCAAACAGTTTAATCACAATAAAATTATTACTGTGCTGCTTTCAGTGTTAACAAGTACAAGATTAAGAAATAAAGAGAGAAAACAAACCCAAAAAAAAGATTAGTCTGGTGCTTAAATAATATAATTGTCATAAATACAATTAAGATTGGTTTTTGAAAAGGAATTTTTTCCTGCCTCTTCCCGAACAGTTCCGTGTTATTCGTGTTCGGAGACGCTCGCTCGCTTTCCCGAGCAATTCTGGCTCGGGGCCATGGGAAATGTTCAGCACAGCCACTTCCGAACGGTAGCGATTGAAGATCACTCTGAAATGACACGACCCCTGACCTCAGCCCTTCTCTCCCCCCCCCTTCTTTAATGTGCACCTACAGCTTAACACATCTACTTGTTTTAAAGGTTGGGGTGTCCTACCTCTGCCCAGCAGGTATTATAGTGTTAAAGGTCAAGGGTGTCCTACCCCTGTCCTGGAGAGTCCCAGTCCAGCAGCTCTTAAAGGTCAGGGGTGTCCTACCCCTGTCCAGAGAGCCTCAGTCCAGCACGTATCATAGGTCAGGGGTGTCCTACACCTGTCCAGCACGTATTAGAGGTCAGGGGTGTCCTACCCCTGTCCTGAAGAGTCCCAGTCCAGCAGGTCTTAAAGGTCAGGGGTGTCCTATCCTTGTCCAGAGAGCCTCAGTCCAGCAGGTATCATAGGTCTGGGGTGTCCTACACCTGTCCAGCACATATTAGAGGTCAGGGGTGTCCCACACCTGTCCAGAGAGCCTCAGTCCACCAGGTATCATAGATCAGGGGTGTCCTACACCTGTCCAGCACGTATTAGAGGTCAAGGGTGTCCCACACCTCTCCAAAGAGCCTCAATCCAGCAGGTATCATAGGTCAGGGGTGTCCAACCAAACTGGTGTCCAGTGAAGACACAGTAACGGCCTGGTCCATTTTACAGGGAAGGTACATCACAGCATACACCCAGAAAACTCTACTAGTACTAGTTATGCACTAGTTATGGACTAGTTATGGGTCGCCACCACTTCATCCTAATTTCTAAATACCTGGACCCTCTTGTGATCTTTACACAGGCAACCTGTGGAGGCAACTAAATAAATCTGAGACAACAATCAGAACGCCCTCCATCTCTAACTGAACGACTTGCTTATCTGATAACTGACCTTCCTTATCTCAATAAAAGACAGCCGGTTCGGGGGTGGCTGCCTGGATTAGGGTTTTATGGAAAACACACTGTGCCGGTGCCCATATGCCGCCAAGACCCTGGTCCCCCCGAATTTCTGACTTTTTTCCCCAGGATGTTCGGCTTCTCTAAAACAGGGGTCTTTAGAAGCAGCAGCCCCTGAAGAGCTGGGAGAAGCTGTTAACCTGCACTAATTTAACCACTAACGAGCTGATTGGCTTCCTTCCGAGCCCAGCTGGATAACCAGCTGGGGAGCCCGGATTGGGGACCAGGACCAGGACTGGGGATCCCCCTGCTCCGCCTCCCACTTTGGAAAACTGGAATCCAGCCCTCCGGAGTTCAGGCTGCTCAGGAACTTTTTTTTCTTTCAGGAAAGAAAGGGCTACTGGGGCAACTCTACACCCTGGGTGCCCCACGAAACTGGCGCAGAACTGAGGCTGCAGTGTAGCAACGGGGGCATTTATTTGCCCTTCCGCTGGGTAGTTTTAAATTTCAATAACTAAGCTTATTTCGGGAAGTAAGCTTATTGCTGGAGGAGCATCTCGGTAACTCGTTCAGCCCTAGAAAATTGGGGGGACAGAGCTCAACTGAAACTGCCACGCGCGGGCAGGGGCCGACAGCTGGCTAGGACAAACACGCCGGGTTTGTCCTGGGACCGAGGACAAAGGTGTGTGTGTGTGTGTGACCAGCTGTGGTTCACCATCTCTCCCCACCAAAAAAGAAACGACCATACAAGCAGAAACACCTTGAACACAGCAGAGGAGAGAGCACGGCAAATCCCTTAATTAAAGATAATTAGATACAGAAATATTGCCCCACCCCCCCCCACCCAGTGTGGGACAGTGTGGGGGGAGGTTGCTCAGAAGGGGTAGTTAATCTTGCCCCAGGAAGGCAAGAGTGTCAAGGTCCCCACAAAAAAGCCCCACACGATAGCTTTCAGGAGGATGTATTTTCCTCACGACACAGAAATGCCCCAGTCAGTCATCTCGGTCCCCCTGGGTGGTATCTGGTACAAATTCACCCCACCACCCCCCCACCTCCACTCGGGAGGGCGGGGGGGGGCTAGTTCTGCCCCACGCGGATGTGCGGGTTGAGGTGGGGGTCGAGGTTGGGGTCGCTGTCGGCCGAGGCCCGGCCCAGTTTGGACATGACGACGACGAGGGTGACGAAACCCAGCACGCCGAGCAGCAGCACCAGCAGGACCCGCTGTTTCAGGGTCAGGGCTGTCCTCTTCGTGCCCGAACGGTTCCTGCCGGCGAAAAGAGTGCGCGGGGTCAGGGGTCAGAGGTCAGAGGTCAGAGGTCGAAGATTCCTGTGTGCTCACCCTGCGGGTTAACACGCTGTAAGGATTCCAAACAAAGCACGCTCGAGAAACTTAAAAAAGCAGCAAGAAGTGAGCCTTGGCATTTAAATTATGATAATAATACTCAAATATTCATGAGGCAGTCCAGGGTTAAATAATATCTCACTCAATAAAATCCTGCAGGTGGCAAAGTCTGGAGTGGATCAGACTACAGTGAAATGGGAGTCTTACCGACAACAGCGTGAACCCTGGGATGGATCAGACTACAGCACAAGGGCCCCCCCAAAACCCCTGCGGGACAAACGTACTTGAGTATCTGTGCGAACCAGCTCAGAGCCGGCCGGCGGCGGTATTTGTCGTCGTCGAAGTCGATCTGCGCGACGGTGGACCTGCTGCCCTCTCGCGTGTCGTATACCTTCCGCGGGGACGACGCTGCTGGGACGGGGGAAGGCGGGGAAGAGGGTGAGGAAAGAGCCCTGTGAAGAAGCCTGACTGCAAGGCCTGTGTGCTGTGGTAACAAGGGTTATAGGCTTCCCATGTGACAGGAGCCCCGCCTCCTCATACCCCCATTTGGACAGTAACCCCGCCCCCTCAAACCCATTGTGACAGGAGCCCCGCCTCCTCATACCCCCATTTGGACAGTAACCCCGCCCCCTCAAACCCATTGTGACAGGAGCCCCGCCTCCTCATACCCCCATTTGGACAGTAACCCTGCCCCTTCAAACCCATTGTGGCAGTAGCCCCGCCCCCTCGTACCCATGTTGTGATAACCCCACCCCTCTCATACATACATTGTGAGTTTAGCCCCAACCTCTCACTCATTCTGTGACAGTAGCCCCACCCCTTATGCCCATGCCCTGAAAGTAGCCCCGCCCCCCAAGACCACGCCCTGGCAGTAGACCCCACACCTAACAAAGACCCCGCCCCTCAACCTCACCCTTGACAATAGCCACACCCACGTGCCAAGTGTAGCACCCCCCCCACCCCCCTGTGGAGCTCGAGGGCAGACCTGTGTGGAGCGTGATGGAGTCGCCCGTGGCGACGGAGCTCATGTTGATGACGGAGTGGCCCTCGCCCGTTCCGCCGTTGTCGAGGGGGCCCCTGTGGTCGGGCTTGGAGGGGGTGCCGGGGTGCGCGCCGTAAGCCAGCCCCGCCGTCGCCTGGGAAGAACGGACCTCGCCGGCCGCCGCTCCCGAGGCTGCGTGCGACAACACAAAGAGCCCAGCTGCAGGCGGGAGGAGCCAGACCGCAGACCCAGCCGGGACGCCGGCGGCCACCAGGATACCACCCCCCCCCCACCCCCTCCTCCGTTGCGGAAGCTACCCGCGCGGAGACTCACACTCACAGTCGAACGTGGACCAGTCCGTGTAGTCGGTGACGTCGTGCGGCGAGTTCTCCGGCACGTCCGCCGCTTCCTCGATCTGGGCGAAGCGGGAGGAAGGAACAGGATCGTGACCTCACAGCGGCAGTCAGTCTCTCCGAGCCAAACCCCCCCCCCCCTCTCGTCTTGTGACAGTAGCCCCTCCCCTCATGTCCACATCCTTGCAGTAACCCCGCCTCCCACTGTGGCACTACCCCCATCTATAGATATACACTAACAATAACCACGCCCCTTCACCCCCCCCGACCAAAGCCACACCCACATATAAAAATTGTAGCTCCGCCTCTTAAGTCCATGTTCGGCCACTAGCCACACCCACATGTGCATGGCATAGCAGCAGCCCCGCCCACATCCTGGCAGTAGCCCCACCTCCCTTGACCATGAGAGTCGTGGCCCTCGACCTTTCCGGCTAAAGGATTTGCAAATTAGCTTTATATCGTTTTAATGCCTCCCAATCCAGAGCCCCCAACTGGCGTTTTGAATGACGGTAGTTGTGTTGTGTTGTTAATTCAATGCAGCTGGGCCCCTGGGGTTACCGCTGTGACAGGCGAACACCCTGTTCTCAGCACCCAGGTTTGGGTCGGGCCCTCACCAGAGGCAGGCCCAGGCCCGCCCGGGCCCAGTTGACGGTGGACAGCTTCTGGCGCAGCACGTCGGCCACGGGGCTGGCCAGGTTGGCGGGGGGGAAGACGGGGGCCTGGCACGCCGGGCACTGGTACCCCGCGGGAGCGGTGTTGGGGGGCAGCCGGGCCGCCAGCTCATTCAGGCAGGTCCAGTGGAACACGTCTGCAACACAAAGGGTAGGGGGGGGGAGAGGGCACCCCAATCGTCAGGGGTCCCCGAGGCACAGAACACTGCACACGCCTGACTGACATGCAGACACACACACGACACTGCACACGCCTGATTGACCATGCAGTCACTCACTCACTCACACTCACACACACATCTGACTGACCATGCAGACACACAAACGACACACACAGGACTTTGCACACACCTGTCTGACCATGCAGACACACACACACAGGACTTTGCACACACCTGTCTGACCATGCAGACACACACACGACACACACACACACACACACACACACACACACACACACACACACACAGGACTTTGCACACACCTGTCTGACCATGCAGACAGGCAGACACACACACACACGGGATACTGCACACACCTGACTGACCATGCAGACACACACAGGACACTGCACAGCCCTGACTGTTTGGCACCCCAGTCAGGCAGTCTGTAGCTGCCTGGTATAAACTCCCTTTACCCCTGTTAGGTGACACACTGTGCACACCGGCATGCATCGAGCCTTGGGGACCCCCTCCAGAACGTGGGACCCCTTCACCTGCTGGTCTTCCTCAGCTACTGAACTGAACTACTGAGCTTTCCCGGAAGCCCGGAGATTGGAAGTTACTCAAACCCCTAACGGCTCAAGGGAAGTCTCAGAGTTGTTAATTAGCTATAAGCAACTGAAATCAGACACAGGACAGGCTCTCAGCTCAGAAACCCGGCTGTGGAGGGGGGGGGGGGGCGGGCTCCCGACAGGCATGAAGAACCCCTTGATTTAGGACGTATACAAGACAGCCACGGAGCTGCAGTGGAGGCAGGAGAGACGCGACGCAGGCCTGCAGGCGGGGAACACGCTCTCCGACTGCACAGGCCTGTCTTGCCATGCTCACCATAGCAGACCAGCCGGACGGTGTCCTGAGCGGCCAGGGGGGCACTGCAGAGCTGGCACTGGGGGTTGTAGTCGCTGTCCTGGAGCCACTGCAAGTACGACTGCACTACACACTGCAGGACAGACAGACAGAGAGAGAGAGAGAGAGAGGAGCTGACCGGCTGGACTCCTCTACACACTGCAGGACAGACAGACAGAGAGAGCAGCTGACCGGCTGGACTGCTTTACACTCTGCAGGACAGACAGACAGAGAGAGCAGCCGGCCGGCTGGAGTGCTCTACACACTGCAGGACAGACAGAGAGAGCAGCTGACCGGCTGGACTGCTGTGCAGTGGGGGTGGGCTTGACAACACTGTAAAACCTGGAGCGGATCAGACTGCTGTGCAGTGGGGGTGGGCTTGACAACACTGTAAAACCTGGAGCGGATCAGACTGCTGTGCAGTGGGGGTGGGCTTGACAACACTGTAAAACCTGGAGCGGATCAGACTGCTGTGCAGTGGGGGGTGGGCTTGACAACACTGTAAAACCTGGAGCGGATCAGACTGCTGTGCAGTGGGGGTGGGCTTGACAACACTGTAAAACCTGGAGCGGATCAGACTGCTGTGCAGTGGGGGTGGGCTTGACAACACTCTTAAACCTGGAGCGGATCAGACTGCTGTGCAGTGGGGGTGGGCTTGACAACACTGTAAAACCTGGAGCGGATCAGACTGCTGTGCAGTGGGGGTGGGCTTGACAACACTGTAAAACCTGGAGCGGATCAGACTGCTGTGCAGTGGGGGTGGGCTTGACAACACTGTAAAACCCGGAGTGGATCAGACTGCTGTGCAGTGGGGGTGGGCTTGACAACACTGTAAAACCCGGAGTGGATCAGACTGCTGTGCAGTGGGGGTGGGCTTGACAACACTGTAAAACCCGGAGTGGATCAGACTGCTGTGCAGTGGGGGGTGGGCTTGAAAACACTGTAAAACCTGGGGCGGATCAGACTGCTATGCAGTGGGGGGTGGGCTTGACAACGCTGTAAAACCCGGGGCGGATCAGACTGCTGTGCAGTGGGGGTGGGCTTGACAACACTGTAAAACCTGGAGCGGATCAGACTGCTGTGCAGTGGGGGTGGGCTTGACAACACTGTAAAACCTGGGGCAGATCAGACTGCTTCAAAATGGGAGCCCGACTGACTACAGCCTAAAGCCAGTGTCAAGTCTGAAGTGGGTCAGACTTCTGCGCAACAGGACCACGATTGACTACAAAGTAAAACCTGGAGCGGATCGGACTGTCGCGCACTGGGAGCCTGGCCGATAATGCTGTAAACCCCGATTCCGTGGTCTTACCTTGGCGTGGTTGGACACCAGGCAGTGCTCACAAACGTTCACCCGGTGCTCGAAGCAGAACAGGTTGGTGACTTTCCTCTTGGGACACTTACACAGACCCATGGCGCAGGAGACCCTGGGCGCTGCAGGCCACGGCCCCAGCAACGACAAAGCAGGAAAAAGAGATGATTTCCCCCCCGAGCACAAAGCGAACCGGGAACAGAAAATACACTGTACACCAGGGGCTCCGCGTTCCAGCTGAGCCTCCCCAGTCACACCACTGAATTACTCACTGACTCAACAACAGGACCCGTTTAAACCATGTGCCTGTTCTCAGACGTCAACCCATTTAACTATCGGCTTTCCTCATTCCAGTCAAATCTCAAATCCTTATATCGGGGGAAAAAAAATGTTCCAGTCGGGAAGCTTATTCATTCAATCAAGGCTTCAACGGAGTCATGAAGTTCTGGCGGAATGACGACCAGCAGGCGTCTGAGCTTCCAGGATCAGGACTGGTGTATATACTCGCTCATAAGGCAGACTTCCCCCTTCAACGCACTCGCTGGAAAAGTGTCCAATGAACAGCTCTTGGGCTGCTTCTTGCTTGTAAAAGCGATGCTGCGGGTTCGAACCGCGAGTTGGCGAGTTCTTACAGGCATCTTCCAATTAACACCCGGACAACACGGCCGTCCCCTTGACTGGGTTGACGCATCCGCCGACAGAAACCAGTAACAGGCTCCGGATCAGGCTAGCCCGCCTCGACATGTCTAAACTCCCGCGGCGCCTTGACCCCTCCAGAGCCGGACTTGCCCGACCAGTTGGACGGCTCAGGCCGTGAGGGAGACACGGGACACCGCTCTAGCCAGGAGAGATGAGCCGATCAGAGCCTCGACCTACCTGTCAACGTCAGATCCACCTTCCCCTAACAGTGCAAAGGCAGAAACTCCGGCAGAGTGCGACATGTAGCTGACAACACGTTCTGAACGTTGGAAGTCGGGATTTGCTCCGTGGAGCCGCGCACGTCCATTGACAACAAACTAAACATGCAAGCATGTCAATTCAAAATAACCTTACCACCTCGGCCGGTTACTTACGTCCTTACAGCAACAGTGACAACCGCAGACTCGGGCGCTGTTGTGATTTTCTGCGTTGTTTCGTTTTCTTTCGCCCGTGAGAAATCTATCGACTCGCTGTGCCACGTCTCTTCCGGGAGGGTCGCCTCTCGATGACGTTGACAACCCGGAAAACAGGTGACGTCATGAGACAGTGGTGGTTTAAGGCGCTCAGATCGTTTTTTTTTCTCAAAATATTTCTGTTTTCCAAGAAATTTCAAAGTCATACAAAGACTCAAAGATAGTCATACAAAGGGCAAGGTTTTCAGTTGTTCTCTGGCCGGGAAACGATGTTAAAATATCAATACTGTATTAGAATTATAAAATAACATCGGGGTACACGAAACACTACATTACAGCTTATCGGGAAAACCTAAAATAGTGTACAATGTAAAAGTAAAAGTAAAACACGATGCAAAGACGGTATATTCATGAAGCGATGAACAGCCGAAAATTCACATCCAAAGATCAGACTTGTAGCAACGCAGCGGTTGGTTCTTGGTTTTATAAAGTACAAAATTCGGACGGCGTGGCATAGCTGCCTCGCAACCCAGTGGCCTTGGGTTCGAATCCGGTCTCCGACATCTGTCGCTGTGGAGACTACATGTTCTCTCCCTCGGCGCGGGGGGGGGGGTTCCCCACGGGAGGTGGTATCACGCTCTATGCTCCCTTAGCGCCCAAGTTGCTGCCGTAACCCTTCGCATAAATAAGTGGCTTTCTGATGAAAGGTGGTGAACACAATACTTTAATCACCTTTACACACCTACAGAAAATAATCTAGGGTGGGAAAATAAAAGAAGAGTCCCCGTTTCCCTCGCTTTGTTAACAAAATCTGACGAAAAACCGATTCCATTACTTTTCCGTGCAAACCTCTCAATCTGAGCATGTAACGTAGAAACCCTAATTCCCCATCTCCCTCTGTGGGGGGCGGGGAATCACTCTATATTCAACATGCATATAAAAAAGACAAAACTTCTACTTATACCGACGTCAGCATTCTTAAATATGTCAATGACGCTGCTTCTTTTTAGTTTCTGTAAAAACCCTGCGCTTGCCTCGCTCTCCCTGGGGGGAGTCCAGGAGGTGATGTTTTCCCTCACCCACATGGATGACAGCCGAGGTCACACAGGTTTGCCCTCACCAACATGGCTGACAGCCGAGGTCACGTGGGCCTTGCCCCGCATCCCACAATGCACTTCCGCGGGCGCGAAGGGCGGGCGATTTGAACAGCCTTCCCGTGTTTCCGGTCGGCGCCTTGCGGAGCTGCTGAGCAGAAAGTGCCTATTTGTTTGCCAGTTTATTTCCCTCCCCTAACGTACAGTATCGTATTGAAGTGACCGTTTTGCGACCCTAGTAGCTTGGTTTTGAATGCACCGGGGCCGGAGAGGGGCTGATCTTTCCTCGGCTGTGATTTTATGTAGGCGAAAATGACAGACAAACTCAAGCGGCCCGTGTCGGCGAGACTACTGAATGATGCAAAACACAATAAAGGTACGGGAAAGGCATCCGATTTTTTTTCTTCTGTTCAGCTACTTGTTTTTATTTGATCTTTGCCGTTTTTGGTAGATTAGAAACATTGTTATCGTGGTTGGATCTGCAAAAACAAACCCCAACGGGCTTGTTTCTTTAACTGGCTTCTGCGGCTAATGGGGAGTTTAGTACTTCTAAAAAAATTTATGTCGATATTTATGTTTTAGGTAATTGATTGTATGGTTATACATTTACTGATGAGAACTAAATATCCCGCTTATGTATTGCGTACGTGATGAGTACGAAAGGAAATATTCTTGCTCGGGACTTTAGATATAGCGAAGGTGCGATATTTTCAAAAATTTCTTAATAATCGGGAACATAAATTCACTTATAATTAATTATTATTGCAATAAAAGGGAATTTGGTGCACGACACTGAACACGCAATACGCCTGCGCAACGGAGAGTTCCAAGTGGGCGTGGTCACCCGCTTCAGGGGCGGGGTTAGCTCTGGACGCTGCGTGCTGATTGGCTGAACTGCTGCCTGCTCGGCTATGTATGGAGATTGTAAAGGGCATTTTATGTTGTAAAAACAACTATCTGGAGGTGAGGAGGAGTCGTTCGGCCGGGCTGGAGTTTTTAACCCAGGTGAGAGAGGAAAACGTCCACAGGGTGGGATTTCCACGTCTGCCCTGTGAAAAGCAGAAGATCAAAGGTTAACTGTAGGAACCCCAAGCACTGTGCGTCAACAGGTCACCTGTCAGATCCTTAGATGATGTTACTGATTGCTAGATATTCATTCTGTTAGGAGTCCCTAGACCCTGTTAATCGTGTAGGAGCTCTGGGGTGTTTTATGTACATAGGATGAAATGATGTCAAGCTCAGAAAAGTTGTGTGGTTTCCTTATAATGCCTTGTGCCCGCCGTCTGAATTTCAGAGCTGTCATCCGTAGGGACATAGTGGCCGGGGGCCCCCTGTCTGTCGGGTTAACACTGCGCCTCTGTGGCTCTGTCTCCTCAGACTCCAGCAGTACAGCCAGGCGGAGCTCGGGCAGGAGATCTGTCCCCCCGAGGAACTCTTCGGAGACTCTGGTGAGTGAGATCTTCTCTTCCCACGCGTGCACACACACACCACACCAGTAAAATTGTGGAGGACTGGGCCGAATTTCATCAGCCTGGTCCGGACCGGCGCTGTGCTGTCAGCCTGATGGGTCAGGTGTCTGCTGCCCTGTGCTCGGTTTCTCCTTCGGGTCGGGCTCTCGGTGCTTTAATTAATTTAATTAACTCCTGATGCTCCTATAGCTCTTTCCTGGGCCCTCCACTCAGAGCTCTGTCCAGGTCATGGGGGTCCCCTCCACCCCCAGCAGTGTGCACCCCACCTGGATGGGGTGACGGCGGCCAGCACTGCTTCCATCAGCAGCTTCATTAGGAGCTGTTAACCTGCTTCCCGAGTCTCTGCTCTCGGATCGGGTCACCTGGCAAGCCTGCAGGGCTGCGGATCTGTGGGATCGGACCAGGGCTGCGGATCTGTGGGATCGGACCAGGGCTGCGGATCTGTGGGATCGGACCCAGCAGGATTGTGGATCTACCGGATCAGACCAGGGCAGGAAATCTTTCAGGGGCTGCGGATCTGTGGGATTTGACCCGGCAGGACTGCTGATCTACCGGATCAGACCAGACCAGGGCAGGAAAACCTGCAGGACCGTGGCTCGGCGGTACCAGGCTGTACCAGCTGCGTGATCTGTTTGAGCTGCAGCGGGGGGGGGGGCACAGCCGTGCGATTGGGGGAGCTGTTATAATAATAATAATAATAATAATAATAATAATAATTGCTCACACTTATATAGCGCTTTTCTGGACACTCCACTCAAAGCGCTTTACAGGTCATGGGGATCCCCTCCACCCCCACCAGTGTGTACCCCCACCTGGATGAGGCGCCAGTCCGCTCCCCACACCCCAGCTCTCAGTGGGGAGGAGAGCAGAGTGATGGAGCCAGTTCAGAGAGGGGGGTTATTAGGAGGCCATGATGGGTTAAGGCCAGGGGGGGAATTTGGCCAGGACACTGGGGTGACACCCCTACTCTTCTCGAGAGACACCCTGGGGTTTTTAATGACCACAGAGAGTCAGGACCTCGGTTTTACGTCTCATCCGAAGGACGGCACCTGTTTACAGTCTAGTGTCCCCGTCACTATACTGGGGCATTAGGACCCACGTGGACCACAGGGTGAGCGCCCCCTGCTGGCCCCACTAACACCTCTTCCAGCAGCAACCTTCTGTTCTGCTGCGGATAAAGGCGTCGGCCACGTCCGCGATCCGGGAGCCCACCCTGTCGAGCCGCCTCTGACTGGATCCCTCAGCACCACCACCACCACGTTAGCGACTCGGTAGTGCCTTCTGTCCGGGCTTCGGGAGTCTCAGCAGGCCCGTCCCGTTCCGATGAGCCTCCGGAGAGCGAGGGGAGCCGGGCCGCTCCGGGCCGGCAGGCGAGAGGTGAAGGCAAACCCGCGTTCGCACACGCAGAGGAAAAGGAGCCCCGCGTCTACACCCGAAGGAGCCCCACAGCTGAAACGCCGTCTCTTTCCTTCACCCTGTGTCCCCACAGCCGATGAAGTTCTGGATCCCCAGATGAAGTTCAAACCGCTGAGTCGATTGCATGCGAGGGACAGTGAGATCAAAGTATTGTATAGGTCCAGTATATATAGCAAACCGCAAACTGTTACCATGGGAATGGGGGGGGGGAGGTCACCTGTGTTTGGACATCCCCCAGACCTTGGCCGCTTAGAATGGCCGGCTTTGTCTTTCCTCCGTTAGGGGGGTCTCTATCTCTCATCTGCTAACTCCCATCCCTGCCAGAACACGAAGGTGCTTCCTAAGCGCTTGGCATGTCTCGCGTCGCAGGAAGTCTCTGTCCCCTTGGAATGAAGCTCGATCTGCTCCCAGACCGGTTGTTCGCCCGGCGGGGGAACGTGGTGGGGGGCCGCTGTGTGTGTTTTTGAAGTGAAATGGAGACGCTGATGTCTCTCTCTCTCTCTCTCTCTCTCTCTCTCTCTCTCTCTCTCTCTCTGCCCCCCCCCCCTCCCAAACAGGCCCCCACTCCCGGCGTGAAGCGCTCCATCGTGGTTAAGAAGATCGTGGCCAGAAAGACGCAGGTCAGTGCCTCTCGGCGTCCATCCGCGCACGTGCTCTGGGCTGGAGGGTTGCGAGTTCGAATCCCGGCGGGGCGGGGGGTTGGGGGCACAGCCGTCGAGCTCTGATTGCAGGGTGGACGCGTGAGAACCCAGGCTCTCGGCAGACGCCCTCTCGGTCCTGCCGGGGAGATGGGGGGGGGGGGGGGGGGGGTGTCCGGCGCGGTCAGCTCCTCCGCCGTCCCTCACCCTCCTCTGCGTGTTGTGTCCCCTGCAGGTGACCGGCTCCAGCCCCGCTGTCCGCCGCAGCCCCAGGGTAAGCCCGTCGCCGTCTGCTTTTCAAGTTTGAGCCCTTCGGGGTGTTTAAAGGAGGGCGGGGAAAGGGGTGTCTTAACCCCACACCCACCCCCTGCGCTCATAAAACCTGGAATTTAGGGCCCAGATTTCCTGTAGGTTTCGCAATACTGTAGAGCCAGGAGAGAGTCTGGGACTGGCATCACTGCTGCAGGAGGTGCTTTAAATGTGACTTATCCCACTGCTGCCACCGGGGGGGGCTGAGCCCTCCCTTCACTCCCAGGAAGTGCCTTTGGCTGGCTGAGGCTCTTGGGCGCCCCCTCCTGGGGGGGAGTGTTGCCTTTTGAAGCCTGCACGGCGTAATGCAGCAGGGCGGTGCACGGCTGCCTCGCAGCTCTGGGAGCCCCGGGGTTCACTTCTGGAATTCTGGGGTGCTGTCTGGGTGGAGTTTGCACGTTCTCCTTGCGATTCCCACAGTCCAGCGCCTGGGAGGTGAATTGGCTTGTGGGGAAACTGGCCCTGGTGGGAGTGGGAGTGTGTGTGTGTCCTGTGATGGACTGGTGTCCCGTCCAGGGTGAGTGTGTGTGTGTGTCCTGTGATGGACTGGGGTCCCGTCCAGGGTGTGTGTGTGTGTCCTGTGATGGACTGGGGTCCCGTCCAGGGTGTGTGTGTGTGTCCTGTGATGGACTGGGGTCCCGTCCAGGGTGTGTGTGTGTGTCCTGTGATGGACTGGGGTCCCGTCCAGGGTGTGTGTGTGTGTGTGTCCTGTGATGGACTGGGGTCCCGTCCAGGGTGTGTGTGTGTGTGTCCTGTGATGGACTGGGGTCCCGTCCAGGGTGTGTGTGTGTGTCCTGTGATGGACTGGGGTCCCGTCCAGGGTGTGTGTGTGTGTGTGTCCTGTGATGGACTGGGGTCCCGTCCAGGGTGTGTGTGTGTGTGTCCTGTGATGGACTGGGGTCCCGTCCAGGGTGTGTGTGTGTGTGTCCTGTGATGGACTGGGGTCCCGTCCAGGGTGTGTGTGTGTGTGTGTCCTGTGATGGACTGGTGTCCCGTCCAGGGTGAGTGTGTGTGTGTGTCCTGTGATGGACTGGGGTCCCGTCCAGGGTGTGTGTGTGTGTCCTGTGATGGACTGGGGTCCCGTCCAGGGTGTGTGTGTGTGAGTGTCCTGTGATGGACTGGCGTCCTGTCCAGGGTGTACCCCCACCTTGTGCCTGGTGCTTACTGGGATAGGCTCCAGCCCCCCCGTCTCCCTGTCCTGGATAAAGAGGTTAGACATTGAGTGGAGAGGTGACGCAGAGATCTGTCGCCCTGTCAGTGTCTATTTTCTTATGGTGGTCCTTTCTGCCCAGGTCTCGCCTTCCAACAAGGAGAACACCAAGCGGGCCTCGGGTTCGGAGCTCTGCCAGCCCGCGCAGCCCGCCCCTCCCTCGGCCAAGGTCCGCCTGCTCTCGCCGGTCCTGCCCGCCTCTTCCTCCCCGGCACGGGGCCACGCCAACCGGGCGTCGGGGGCGAAGGCGAGGGTCCGCAGCTCAGCGCAGTCCCCCCCGCCTCCTCCTCTTCCTCCTCGGCCCGCCACTCCCCTGTCCCCCATCCTCCCTCCCAACCCGGCCGCCCCCCCGTCTTCCTCCTCCTCCCCGGCACAGAGTCACGCCAAGCGGGCGACGGGGGCGAAGACGAGGGTCCGCGGCTCACCCCTGTCCCCCATCCTCCCTCCCCGCCCAGCCGCCCCCCCCTCCCCGCAGAACGGGCCCCCCGCCCAGCCCGACCCCGACCCCGGCGACCTGCTCTGGTCTCAGAAAGTGCGGCGGTCCTACAGCCGGCTGAGCGACAGCGGCGCCGCGTCCCCCCCGCCCTCCTCCTCCTCCTCCTCCTCCTCCTCCTCGCCCGCGCCCCGCCGCTGCTCGCTCTTCGGCTTCCGGAGGCTGCTGACCCCCGAGAGGCCGCCCGCCGAGACCACCTGGGTGTCGGCGGGGTCCGCGACCCTGCTGGACGCCACCTCGGCGCCGGAGCCCGGCCAGCCCGACCCGCACATCCCCGGCGTGGCCCTGGTCAAGGAGAGGAAGAGGAAGAAGAAGGTGCCGCAGATCAAGGTAAGCACAGGGGGGGGTCTAATTTTAGAAGGGAGGAAGCAGGTGAGAGGGATGTCTTGGAAGACGCCAGGGCATCGACTCGGGACAAGTGGGGAGTTCGTTCCATTCTCCCGCTACCCTTAGTGTAAAGGGGTGCCTTCAGTAGGTAGAGAGGGACCCCCCGCCGCCCTTGTCACTTTCTACAGCGTGTGGCTCTCTCCCCCTCTCTCTCGGCTGACAGATGTCAGAACTTGACCACCTGGCCGCCCAGCTGAACGCCGAGTTCGAGGAGGCGGAGAAATTCGATCTGGTCTTCGAGTGACGGCCGCGGCGGTTCCCGGGCTCCAGAGATCTGGACCCTGCGAGAGGGCCGAGGAAGCCGTCGAGGATCCGGAAGTTCTCTGGACCGGAGGGGGCGGGGGGGGGAGGAAGGACACGGGCGCAGAGCGAACACTTCTTCACGGACGCTGGATCACGTGTCCTGATGTTCTGGAGATCCTGGGGCTGCCCCTCCCCCGGGGGGAAGTGGATCAGCTCCCCATTCCGCAACAGTCTGATCCACCCCAGGTTTTGTAGTGTAGGCGGACTCCCTGTTCCACAGCAGTCTGATCCACTCCAGGTTTTGTAGTGTAGGCGGACTCCCTGTTCCACAGCGGTCTGATCCACCCCAGGTTTTGTAGTGTAGGCGGACTCCCTGTTCCACAGCAGTCTGATCCACTCCAGGTTTTAGAACATAGCCAGACTCCCAATTGTACAGCAGTCTGATCCGCTCCAGGATTTCTAACATAGCCAGACTCCCAATTGTACAGCAGTCTGATCCGCTCCAGGATTTCTAACATAGCCAGACTCCCTATTGTACAGCCGTCTGATCCGCTCCAGGTTTTATAGAGTCACCAGACTCCCCACGGTACAGCAGTCTGATCCGCTCCAGGTTTTATAGAGTCACCAGACTCCCCACGGTACAGCAGTCTGATCTGCTCCAGGTCTTGCAGGGCCGCCAGCAGGTCTGATCTGCTCTCCGTGACGTCAGCTTCCAGAAACGCGAGTACCTTTCGAGTTGTTCTTGTCGGGCGCCTAGTTTTGGCGTTTCGTTTTTTGTTTGTTTTTTCTTTCCTCTGTACCCGTTGGGTGGAGCCAGGCCGGCTGGCCTGGGTTGTACGGTTTTTTCCCCACTTTTAAACCCTTTAGGTGTTTCGTTGGTTTATTGTTTCAAGAAGACAAATCGGCGAGAGAGACTACCGGTCAGCTCGGCGTTCTGCACCGCTGTGCGTGAGAGAGGCCAGATGCACGTTGGCCGTCAGAGCCGTCAGCGTGCGCTGTAGTGTCATAGTGTTTCAGAACCTTTGTTAAACAGTAAAGTGCTTCTGTTTGCTCTGTTTCCCCGTTTGTCCTCGTTCTTCCTCGCCTCGCGGCGGCCTGTCACCCAGCGGGTGAGCCGCCCGCCCAGACGCCCTCTGCCTCTGCCTGGACACCCCTGTGCCGCCTGCCTTTCCTTACACAAAGAGCGGGGGGGGGAGGGAACTGCGTGCCCAGGCGACCCCGTTTGCAGAGCAGTTGGGGGGTCATGTCAAGCAGTTGGCAGAAGAACGCACCGCTTGACCCCCACCCCCACCCGCCCAAGAGTGAGCGGAGATCTGAAACTTCACCCCGCTGGTCCGTCGGACCCCCACCTCTGCGAAGTGTGGATTCGTCTTCGAAAAAAGCAAAACAAGGACTTTCCTGGGTTGAGCGAGGAATCGTTTAAAAAAAAAAGGGCAGCAGCGAAGCTCTTGTGTCACGCTCTCACCCAGCATGCCCTGGGGGCCTGCAGTGCTAGTCGGCCTGTTGCCGAGACACTGGGTCTCTCCTTCTGAGGTGGGTGGGGATACTTGCCCCCTCTGTTGGCAGGGGGTGTGTGGGTGGCCCCAGGGGTGAGAGTGCCTGCTGTTGACTGGTTGATGGCGCATGAGTGTGTAGGGGGGGCGGGCTGTGCTGTGCTGTGCTGCTGCTGCTGTGTAACAGGACGATCGATATCCGGGGCGCGTCAGCCAGAGGTGACCCTGGTTGTTGCGTGAGTCCTCTGGGGGAGGGGGATCAGGACACGGCCCTCCTCTCTGTACCCCTTAGCTCCATCACAAGCCTGGAAACTCCCCCCTCCCTTCCCCGGCAACAGCACTGCAGCGGTGAGCAGGGCTCGGGCCCCCTGCTCAATTCTGGACCTGGGCTACTGGAGGAGTGGAGTTTGCATGTTTCCCCCCTTGGTTCCTGTGGGTTTTTCAGAAGGTGGGTGCTATGGCTGCAGCAGGGGTGTCCAGTCCCGGTCCAGGAGGGGTCAGTGTGACTGCAGCAGGGGTGTCCAGTCCCGGTCCAGGAGGGGTCAGGGTGTCTGCAGCAGGGGTGTCCAGTCCCGGTCCAGGAGGGGTCAGTGTGTCTGCAGCAGGGGTGTCCAGTCCCGGTCCAGGAGGGGTCAGGGTGTCTGCAGCAGGGGTGTCCAGTCCCGGTCCTGGAGGGGTCAGTGTGTCTGCAGCAGGGGTGTCCAGTCCCGGTCCTGGAGGGGTCAGTGTGTCTGCAGCAGGGGTGGACAGGCCCGGTCCTGGAGGGGTCAGTGTGTCTGCAGCAGGGGTGTCCAGGCCCGGTCCAGGAGGGGTCAGTGTGTCTGCAGCAGGGGTGTCCAGTCCCGGTCCTGGAGGGGTCAGTGTGTCTGCAGCAGGGGTGTCCAGTCCCGGTCCAGGAGGGGTCAGTGTGTCTGCAGCAGGGGTGTCCAGTCCCGGTCCAGGAGGGGTCAGGGTGTCTGCAGCAGGGGTGTCCAGTCCCGGTCCAGGAGGGGTCAGGGTGTCTGCAGCAGGGGTGTCCAGTCCCGGTCCAGGAGGGGTCAGGGTGTCTGCAGCAGGGGTGTCCAGTCCCGGTCCAGGAGGGGTCAGGGTGTCTGCAGCAGGGGTGTCCAGTCCCGGTCCAGGAGGGGTCAGTGTGTCTGCAGCAGGGGTGGACAGGCCCGGTCCAGGAGGGGTCAGTGTGTCTGCAGCAGGGGTGGACAGGCCCGGTCCAGGAGGGGTCAGTGTGTCTGCAGCAGGGGTGGACAGGCCCGGTCCAGGAGGGGTCAGTGTGTCTGCAGCAGGGGTGTCCAGTCCCGGTCCTGGAGGGGTCAGTGTGTCTGCAGCAGGGGTGTCCAGTCCCGGTCCTGGAGGGGTCAGTGTGTCTGCAGCAGGGGTGGACAGGCCCGGTCCAGGAGGGGTCAGTGTGTCTGCAGCAGGGGTGTCCAGTCCCAGTCCTGGAGGGGTCAGTGTGTCTGCAGCAGGGCTGTCCAGTCCCGGTCCAGGAGAGGTCAGTGTGACTGCAGCAGGGCTGTCCAGTCCCGGGCCAGGAGGGGTCAGTGGGTCTGCAGCAGGGCTGTCCAGTCCCGGTCCAGGAGGGGTCAGTGTGTCTGCAGCAGGGGTGTCCAGTCCCGGTCCAGGAGGGGTCAGTGTGACTGCAGCAGGGCTGTCCAGTCCTGGTCCAGGAGGGGTCAGTGTGTCTGCAGCAGGGGTGTCCAGTTCTGGTCCAGGAGGGGTCAGTGTGTCTGCAGCAGGGGTGGACAGTCCTGGTCCAGGAGGGGTCAGTGTGTCTGCAGCAGGGCTGTCCAGTCCTGGTCCAGGAGGGGTCAGTGTGTCTGCAGCAGGGGTGTCCAGTTCTGCTCCAGGAGGGGTCAGTGTGTCTGCAGCAGGGGTGTCCAGTCCCGGTCCAGGAGGGGTCAGTGTGTCTGCAGCAGGGGTGTCCAGTCCCGGTCCAGGAGGGGTCAGTGTGACTGCAGCAGGGGTGTCCAGTCCCGGTCCAGGAGGGGGTCAGTGTATCTGCAGCAGGGGTGTCCAGTCCCGGTCCAGGAGGAGTCAGGGTGACTGCAGCAGGGGTGTCCAGTCCCGGTCCAGGAGGGGTCAGTGTGTCTGCAGCAGGACTGTCCGGTCCTGGTCCAGGAGGGGTCAGGGTGACTGCAGCAGGGGCGTCCAGTCCTGGTCCAGGAGGGGTCAGGGTGACTGCAGCAGGGGCGTCCAGTCCTGGTCCAGGAGGGGTCAGTGTGACTGCATCAGGGCTGTCCAGTTCTGCTCCAGGAGGGGTCAGTGTGTCTGCAGCAGGGCTGTCCAGTCCTGGTCCAGGAGGGGTCAGTGTGTCTATAGCAGGGGTGTCCAGTCCTGGTCCAGGAGGTGGTGCTGTTCCTGCAGGGTTTCTAGATCTTGTAAAAGCAGCAGCACCTGAAAAGCCTGGAGCAGCTGTTCGATGGGTCCAAGTAGGCCAGAAGTTCTCTGATTTTTCTGATTATAAGAGCTGTGTTGGAATGAAAACCTGCAGATCCACTGGCCCCTCCATGACCAGAAGTGTCCGGTCTCAGCCACGCGTTCTGGACCCCTTCCCCAGCCCTCACAGTTCCCACTGTCCCTGCAGATCATGTAGCAGATCTTATGGATTTCCTGGGAGGCTGGGCGACTGTCAGGCCGGGTCAATACTAATGTCAGGACAAGGTGCCAGTGGAATCGAGTCGCGGGGTGGGGCTGGGGGGGTCTCTCCCGTCGGAAGTCGATGCGATTCCCAGTGGGCACATCTCCAGCCTGGGTCACGTGTTTAACAGGGCCTGGGCAAGTCAATACTCAACACCAAACATAGCTGGAGTAACTGGGCAGGGGAGGGAAAAATCCCCTATTACTTTCAGACAGTTCAGTACAGTTCCCTACAGTATGACAGTACATGGGGGTACTGGGGTACTGTACAGCTGCCTGCAGTATGATAGAACATGGGGGGTGCTGGGGTGCTGTACATGGGGGGTGCTGGGGTGCTGGGTTACTGTACAGTTGCCTGCAGTATGACAGTACATGGGGGTACTGGGGTACTGTACAGCTGCCTGCAGTATGACAGAACATGGGGGGTGCTGGGGTACTGTACAGTTCCCTACAGTATGACAGTACATGGGGGTACTGGGGTACTGTACAGTTGCCTGCAGTATGACAGTACATGGGGGTACTGGGGTACTGTACAGCTGCCTGCAGTATGACAGTACATGGGGGTGCTGGGGTACTGTACAGCTGCCTACAGTATGACAGTACATGGGGGTGCTGGGGTACTGTACAGCTGCCTACAGTATGACAGTACATGGGGGTACTGGGGTACTGTACAGTTGCCTACAGTATGACAGTACATGGAGGTGCTGGGGTACTGTACAGCTGCCTACAGTATGACAGTACATGGGGGTACTGGGGTACTGTACAGTTGCCTGCAGTATGACAGTACATGGGGGTACTGGAGTACTGTACAGTTCCCTACAGTATGACAGTACATGGGGGTACTGGGGTACTGTACAGCTGCCTACAGTATGACAGTACATGGGGGTACTGGGGTACTGTACAGCTGCCTGCAGTATGACAGAACATGGGGGTGCTGGGGTACTGTACAGCTGCCTGCAGTATGACAGTACATGGAAGTGCTGGGGTACTGTACAGCTGCCTACAGTATGACAGAACATGGGGGTACTGGGGTACTGTACAGCTGCCTGCAGTATGACAGTACATGGGGGTGCTGGGGTACTGTACAGTTCCCTACAGTATGACAGTACATGGAGGTGCTGGGGTACTGTACAGCTGCCTACAGTATGACAGAACATGGGGGTACTGGGGTACTGTACAGCTGCCTGCAGTATGACAGTACATGGGGGTGCTGGGGTACTGTACAGCTGCCTACAGTATGACAGTACATGGGGGTGCTGGGGTACTGTACAGCTGCCTACAGTATGACAGTACATGGGGGTGCTGGGGTGTGGTACAGCTGCCTACAGTATGACAGTACATGGAGGTGCTGGGGTGCACAGGGGTGCGGCTCTCTGGGACCCTGCCTGGGGCCGTGCACACAGGAGACTCGATGCCTATTGACAGGTCCTGTTCACGCTCTGCCGCCCTGCCTCCACGAGTTAGGGGGGAGCTGGGGGGGGGGGGGGGGTGATGAGAGAGATGACATCAGGCATCATTCGGCTCTCTTATCCTTTCACACTGCGAGACCGGGCTCGGACAGACCCCGCGCCCAGGGACGGAGCAGGGTCCCGTCGGAATCCGGATTCCTTCCCCATCGCCGCCGGTGTCCTCTCCGGCCATGGCCAAGGTAGGGGGGCTGTCGTGGGCGTGGCGCGGGTTTTTTTCAAACGCGGTCCGGACACGGACTCCGGCTGCGGTGAGGTTCGGTTCAGCCCAACGGCGGGACTTCATCCCGGTTGTGGGGGGGGGCAGCAGTCTTCCGTGCTTCGGCCCATCGGCGGCTCGTTCACGTCCGAAACGGAGCCGCGTTAACGAGGACGGGCGCGAGACCCTGGAGATGGCTCACCCCCGGGGCTGACGTTTGTCCAGACGCGCGTGTGTTGCCCCCGCCGCCCCCAAACCATCTCGCAAATCGGTTCATCGATCTCCACTGCGTCTCCCTTCCTGGCACGTCTTTGGAAAATGCACAAAGGGCGACGGGATTTGGGGCGTGCCCGGAATCAGGACTGGGGAACCCCCCTACCCTTGTCTCACCCACTTCGGATCAGGTTAATTGCCAGGCAGCTTTCTCATCTCATGCCCCCCACCATGAGACAGCAGGCCTGGGTGGACAGTCTGAATGTTCGGGACGGGACAGGTCCCTGCGGAGCATCAGCAGACATTTCCGGATGAGCGATCCTTTAGGTTGGTGCGCCCCCCGTCCTGGTGCTGCTGCCCCCCCACATGCCTTTCTGTGGTCTTCGCTCCCTCCCGCCTTCGTCAGAATCATCAGATCACTGAGGCCTGCCCTGATCTTGGACGTCACAGCGCAGGAATATCAGGCAGACATCTGGGATTTTATTTCACTGATGAAAGACAACAGCTGGAGCTCCAGCCTGTGTACGAGCCGGGGGGGGGACACTGTTCACATCCATCTTGTTATTAAGTCAATTAAGAAATGTAATAATAACGATTTGTTTATAAAGCACCTTTCCAAACCCAAGGATGCTGGACGTAGTGATGCAGAAAAAAAAGTACAAGAAACAGTAAAACAGTGGATCTTGTTATCCATGAAGTCCATGAGGGTTGGGGGCTCGGCTGGAACACAAACCAGCAGGAGAGGGGTTCACCAGGGGCGGGAGGGGGGAACCCTTGCTCTACAGATAAGAGTAGAGCTACAGTAAGATAAAAGCTACCCTGCCTCTGCCCTCCTGTTCCACAGGGGGCGGGGTAGGATGTGGAGGGGTGGGACAAGGGGTGGGGTTTGGAGAGTGGGACGGGGCATGTGGAGACTGGATGCAATGTGAAGGGGCGGGACATGACCGGTATGGGGGCGGGGTAAGGGGTGTGGCTTGGCGGGTGGGGCGGGGCATGGATGGATCGGATGCAGTGTGAAGGGGCGGAGCATGAATGGGGTAGGGTGTGGAGGGGCGGGGGCAAGGGGGAGGAGTGTGTGTGGGGGGGGGGGGGCGGAGCATGAATGGGGCAGGGCGTGGAGGGGCGGGCCAAGGGGGAGGAGTGTGGGGGTGGGCGGAGCATGAATGGGGCAGGGCGTGGAGGGGCGGGGCAGTCGTTAGCTATAGACTAACCTGGCCAAGGGGCACAGCCTGATCTATTCCTTTTTTCCAGTGCTGAGATCATGACCTCCTCCTCGGGCCGGCACAGGAGGGCCGACAGCAAGTGGCAGCACCCGGGGGCACGGGAGGAAGAGGAGGGGGCGAAGGAGGAAGACGTCCCGCTCGGCCGCGCGCGGAGCTCCGTGTGGGGGGCCCCAGCAGGCGCGGAGGTGCTCATGGAGAAGTTCTTCACGCCGGTCCGGCGTCACCGCCAGGACCCTCAGTCGGACAGCGGGCGGCCGGGACCGCGCGCCCGCCACGGCCCACACCAGCGCGGGCTGGACAGACCGGGTGACCGCAGGTGGGTGACCCGGCGACCCCTCCGACACCGGGACTCACTGTTCGACCTCGGCTCTGTCAGTAAAGGGGTCCCCCCCCTGCGTTGTCCCTCCTGGTAATAAAATCATGCGCTGCTCCTTCAAGCCAGAGTCGTGCTCTGTCTCCCCACAGAATCACAGAAATGCTGATTTTCCAGTCTTCCAAATCTCTTCGTGACGAGATCGATCAGGCTCTCATTGCACAGCACAGAAGTCTGATCCATTTCTGGGTTTACTGTGTTGTCAGTCAGACTCCCAGTGCACAGCAGTCTGATCCGCTCCAGGTGTGACAATGCTGTCAGTCAGATTCCCAGTGCACAGCAGTCTGATCCACTCCAGGTGTGACAGTGCTGTCAGTCAGACTCCCAGTGCGCAGCAGTCTGATCCGCTCCAGGTGTGACAGTGCTGTCAGTCAGACTCCCAGTGTGCAGCAGTCTGATCCGCTCCAGGTGTGACAGTGCTGTCAGTCAGACTCCCAGTGCGCAGCAGTCCGATCCGCTCCAGGTTTTACCTGCTTGCAGGGCTCTTATCTAAATGAGCCCCAGATGAGGATCGGGCAGTTGTCTTCATCCGAAGGCTGGCTGCTTTATCTAAATATGCACCTCCCCAACATCCAAGACCATGCTGCTCTTACTTTTCTTCGGGTCGGCAATGTGCTTTACCGCCGTTATGTTCCACAGCCCGCGCCACGCCGGCCATCCTCCCCGCCCCGCCGGCGGCGCCGCCCACGCCTCCTCCTCCTCGGGCTCCTCCACCTCTTCCTCGTCCTCCTGGTCTTCGGAGGCCAGCCTGGACGACGACGGAGAGGCCTTCCTCGCCCCGCGTCACGCCCGGTCCTGCGTCGACATCCCCCGCCGGGAGTTCGGGGGGGGCAGCGGCGACGGGCGAGGCGGGGAGGAGGATGAGGAGGAGGAAGGCCGGCGGCCCCTTGGCCCTTACGTGAAGCTGCGGCGCGGCCAGAGCAGAAGCGAGGAGAGACTGCTCCCGCCGCCGCCCGATGACCCCAGGCCCCCGCCGCCGCCGCCGCGGGACGCCCGCCTGTACAAGACCGCCAGCCTGGAGCACAGCCTGGCCGGCCGGGACAGCGCCAAGGTCCTGCTGGGCCCCAGCCGGCCCGGGAGGGCCACGTCCGCCCTGCTGCCCGGCAAGGGCATCCTGAAGCACCGGGTCGGGCCGGGCCGTCTGACCCAGGCACCCATCCGCAAGGCCAAGTCCATGGAGGTCATCTCCAGCGCCAGCCGGAGCCCGGAGTGGGCGGGAGGGAGATCCCAGAGCGGGAAGGGGGAGGAGGAAGAGGAGGAGGAGGAGAAGAAGGAGGAAGAGGAGGCATGCAGACGCGTCGTGCAGGAGAAGCTCAAGTTCTCGGCTTTCCTCAACGAGATCACCCGCCAGGTCCTCAGCCCGTCGCGGCTCAGCTCCCTGGGGGTGCCCGGGGGGCCCCTGGCCCCCAGGAGGGTGGGCCGGTCACCCAGCCCTGACCGCAGGTCCGCGGGCTCCCGGGGCCGGCACCCTGCCAAGCCGCGCCACCCCCGCCACGCCTGCGCCGCCCGGCCGGGCTCCTCCCCCCGGCACACCGACGCCAGCACCAGCCCGGAGAACAGCCCCGCCTCCCCGGGGCGGCACGGGCCCGGGTACAGGCACGACACGGGACAGCCCCAGGGGTCCGGCACCAGCCCCGAGCTGAGCCCCCGCTCGCCCGGGCACCACACCCGGGGAAGCAGCCGTCCCGAGAGGAGCTGGGCGCCCCAGCACGGGCGCGCCCGCCAGCCCCCTTCCCAGCATGCCCAGCAGGGCCACCAGCGGAGCCGGCGGGACGCCCCGTCCGAGGCCCCCGGGCACGGCTCCCGGGAGTCCCAGTCCAGCAAGTCTGACTCCTCCCGGAACCGGGACAATACCTCGACCGCCAGCCCCAGCCCGGAGCGCTGCGAGAGGCATGGCGGCACCGAACCGGGGGGCCCGTGGACCTGCGCCGCTGCTTACAAGGTAAAATCCCCACCTCCTCCATCAGCCACAGCAGCACAATAGCATGTACTTGCAAAGCACTGGTTTGCCACCAGGTGGCGACCTCTCCAATCCAATTTCAATTCAAAATGCTTTATTGGCATAACCAATGAATTGTTAAGAGTCAGGCTCACAGTCTGTTCCTTGGGCTGGGACAGGAGATCACACACTGTATTATTATTATTGAGAGACAGGCTCACTGTCTGTTCCTCAGGCTGGGACAGGAGATCACACACTGTATTATTATTATTGAGAGACAGGCTCACTGTCTGTTCCTCAGGCTGGGACAGGAGATCACACACTGTATTATTATTATTGAGAGACGGGCTCACTGTTCCTCAGGCTGGGACAGGAGATCACACACTGTATTATTATTATTGAGAGACAGGCTCACTGTCTGTTCCTCAGGCTGGGACAGGAGATCACACACTGTATTATTATTATTGAGAGACGGGCTCACTGTCTGTTCCTCAGGCTGGGACAGGAGATCACACACTGTATTATTATTATTGAGAGACGGGCTCACTGTCTGTTCCTCAGGCTGGGACAGGAGATCACACACTGTATTATTATTATTGAGAGACAGGCTCACTGTTCCTCAGACTGGGACAGGAGATCACACACTGTATTATTATTATTGTGAGACGGGCTCACTGTTCCTCAGGCTGGGACAGGAGATCACACACTGTATTATTATTATTGAGAGACGGGCTCACTGTCTGTTCCTCAGGCTGGGACAGGAGATCACACACTGTATTATTATTATTGAGAGACAGGCTCACTGTCTGTTCCTCAGGCTGGGACAGGAGATCACACACTGTAGTAGTATTATTGAGAGACAGGCTCATTGTCTGTTCCTCAGGCTGGGACAAGAGATCACACAGTGGGCTGCCAGTTCAACTGAGTTCCCTCCCCCCCCTCCCAGTAAGCCTGGGAGCTGTTCTGATTCTGGCAGGTGTGGGAATTCTGGGATTAGTTTTATAAGTCTGGGGCAGAATGTTTGTCGTGATCCCAGAATATTTGTCGCCATGCAGTAGGAAGTGCATCTCCATCTCTCTCTTTTCCCACACAGCACTCGTATGAACACAAGTAGGCTACCAGAACAGTAACTGTGCAGTGCTGTGCACCTCAGTCAGCAAGGGTTTAACTGCACACAAATGATTTGATACTGATTAAACAGTCAGGGAGCTCACTGCAGCAAAACCCTGAAACACTCTGTACTGAGATCAGGGCAGCGTTTTACATTGTGTTGTAATTAGGAAAGAAGTATAATCTGTAACATATTTGTGGGTGGTACCTATTGTACAGTTCTGGTCCTCTGAATCGTGCCCAAGGGGAAGCAATTAAAGGGATCATCGATTAATCAGTCGCCAGAGCTGATTAATTAACTAGGGCGTTAGCGGGATTGGAGTCTTTCAGTGCTCCCTGTTTCCTCATTCGCCCCCCCCCTCCTAAGGGGACGATCATAGCTGTATGGCCCCACAGCCACAGAATCAGCATCGCAGGGTGCTTCCTTTCCAGTCTGTTAATTGAACTCCTAATTGGCTTAACGAGTCAAGGCCCTTGGGCCGCTGGTGGAAGGTGGGCTGCGCGGGGCTCTGGGTGTGAGTTGGTTGGTGAACAGGACCCCCCCCCCGCCATCCCAAACCACAGCCCTCCCCTCCCCCAGCCCTGACCCCATTAACGTACACCCGTGTGTCTGCAGTTTGGGGACCAACGGCTTCCCTGTGCTCTTTCTGTGTTCACAGGAGGGGACGTCGGAGGCCGACAGGGTTCAGTAAGTCTCTTTCTTCTCTCTCACAAGCGCTGCTGACCCAGAAGAGGCTTTGAGCGAGTTGAGGCACGAGAAAGCTTGGCTCAAAGTCTAAAAGTACCCTGCTCCTTCAGCGGCATGAAGCTCTCTGAGGCCCATGTCAGGGGTGAACGTCTCCTGTGTGTCGGTGACGCAAGAGACTTATAGCGCTGTGGATTTTGCTTGTCCCTTTGTGTGTCTGTGTGTGCGTGCTTGTGTGTGTGCGTGCTTGTGTGTGTGCGTGCTTGTGTGGGGGTGCTTGTGTGTGTGCTTATGTGTGCGTGCATGCGCTTGTGCGTGCATCCTTGTGCGTGCGCTGCTGTGTGTGGGTTTCTCTGTGTTCTTGTGTGTGTGCGCGTGCTTGTCTGCGCGTGTGTTTGCACATGTGTTGGTGTGTATGTTTGCGTGTATGGGTGTGCACATATTGGTGCATTCGCCTGTGTGTGTGCACGTGCTTGTGTGTGTGTGCTTGCCTGCGTTTGCCTGGGTGTGTGTGTGTGCTTACCTGCGGGTGTGTGTGTGTGTTGCAGTTTCCTGCAGGAGCAGAACGAGGAGCTCCACCACAGCCTGGTAAAGACCACAGTCCGCATGGAGGTGATGGGGTCAGAGCTCAAGAGCAGCCACCAGCAGCTGGAGACAGAGCTGCAGAGGACCAGGGAGGAGCTGGAGCGCCTGAGGGAGAACTTCAGGAGGTCAGAGGTCAGGGGGTCAGGGGGCAGCTCCCTTCTGACTCTGCACTGAATGTGACGGGGGGGGAGGGGGGGTGATCGAAGGGTTAAGGGAGAGTGAATATGCAGGGAGTCCAGGGGGCATCACTTTTCGGCTGCAGTGTGATTTGATCCAGTTGCACCCCCTTCCCCCTTGGGTGGAAAATAGAAAACTCCCACCTCTGTCCGTGAAAGGTGTTCAGTAGTTACTGATGTTCAGTACGTCCCCCAAGCAGCCCTGGTCTGGAAGGGGGGTACCCTCCTCTCACTGTTCTCTCCTCTCCCGGCCACAGGCTTCAGGACAGCTACACCAGCTCCCTGCAGACCAACGTCGCCCTGGAGCAGAAACTCCACTCGGTGGTGAGTAGCTCATCTCTACTGCGCCGTCGAGCTGCGCGGGTTCGAGTCCAGTCTGAAGAAAGCAAGCAGACACAGCAGAGTGTGGGATGGGCGCAATATTATTATTATTATTATTATTATTATTAATAGCCCAGAGCCCGCCGGTCCAGTCTGGGTCACACTGTACCCCTACAGTCCAGAGCTCGCCGGTCCAGTCTGGGTCACGCTGTACCCCTACAGTCCAGAGCCCGCCGGTCCAGTCTGGGTCGCACTGTACCCCTACAGTCCAGAGATCGGGGCTAGATGACTTAAAAGTTGCGTTTCTGCTTTTCAGCACGGAATTAACCTTTAATTGTCACCATTTTCGTCCATCTGCCCCAGGTGCCCACTCTGCTGCAGGGAGTCTTGGAGAAACACTTCCAAAGGGACTGGGCCGCCGACCAATCTCTGCTGCCCGTCCCCGCCGTCACGCCCCCTCCTGCCCAGTTCATGGACGACATCCAATCAGAGAACGGCCGTGGGGCCGGTGACCAGTCACTGAGCAGGATGCGACCTGTCCTGGAGGAGGAGGGCGAATCGGACTGGTCCGAGAAGGAGGAGGGCGGGAGGGGGCGGGGCTTGGGAGGTCAGCACGGGGTCAGGGCCTTCGTGCCCTGGAGGCAGGTGGAGGAGCGAGGGAGGGAGAGGGGTGGGAGCAGAGAGGGAGAGGGGGGAGACTCCGAGGAGACGGGGAGCGAGTCCGGGCTGGAGGAGGTCGGGAGGCTCCCCCACACGCTGCAGGTGCCCCACGTCCAGTTCGTTGTGCCCACGCCTGACGCCGGCCTCCAGACCCGCTTCCAGAAATTTCCCCCGCTCCCTCTCCGGGCGGGCGCCCCGGCGTCTCCGATCCGGATCCTCTCCAGGAGCCTGGAAGAGATCCGCCCGGCTGGCCCCTGGAACCCGGCGCCGAGCCCCCCCCACCACCTGGCGGACGACTCGGACGAGGATGTGGCCCGCCCCCGGAAAAGGGGGGGCGCCCAGATCCAGGGGGAGAAGGCCCCGGGAGCGGGGTCGGTGAGCTACCAGCCCCCCCAGGGGATCCTGGACCATTTCTTCCAGCAGCTGCGGCCGGACAGGGCGGGGGAGGCCGGGGAGACGTCAGGGGGCGCGGGCTGGGCCGCGGGGGCCTCCCGGGAGACGACACCAAGGGGGGGGGCCGTGAACGGGGAGAGGGGACCCCAGAGGGGCCCCCCGGAGAGATCCCTTTGAGGTGGCGCGGGGCTAAAACCGCCAAGCGCAGTCTCCCAGCATGCCGAGCGGCTGACCCTGCCAACGCTGGCTCCCCATCCCTCGTTTTCCAGAATCCCGGAAAGGGACGCGTTTCCCGACCAAGCCCACGGAGCGTTTTCTTCCTCCTCGAGATTCCCCCTCGCCTCGAAGTTCAACCCCCGCGGCCCGTCGCGTAGTCTGTAAAAAAACGTCGACACTGTGGAGCGTTTCTGTTAGGTCTGTGTCCTTTTGGGGTCTCAGTAGTAGAATTTTATTTTATCTAAATATCTCTCTAATATTTAATAACAAGTCCCGTAGCATTCTCCTAGCAAAGCTTGTGGTCACTCATGCCTGACTTATTCCATTGGCGCCTGTAAAGCTGGGGTTGAGATTTCCTATGAACGCCTCAAATTTGAATCACCTCTCAGGTGGGCACCCACGTTTCCCAGCAGTACGCTGGCATTGCACACATTCCTGTGTGTGTGTGGGGGGGGGGTTACATCCAACAGCTTGAATTTTTGCCTCTCTAGTCTGATCTCTCTTAGGATCTCCATGGCGACGACCCCTCACCTTCCCAGCGTACCTTTCCCGTCCAAGACCGGATTAGCCCACGACAAACGGGACGTCGGGTCACCCCGCCCTTTACAAACGGCTGTGGGAGATCCCACAACCAACGGTGCAGATGTCAAGGGCCGGGTGTTTCGATCGCTTGATCGCGTCGGTCCGCGCGCGCGGATCCGGTTCTTGACGAGGTGGGACGCGAGGACGGGGACCGCCACAGAACCAGCGGACAAGAGACAGGAAGGGCACAGCAGGGCCCTGTGACAAGACAGACTGGTCAGCCAGCTGCTTGATCGCCGGCATCTGTGAGGCAGGAACCTGCTTTGTCTGAGTCGACGAGCTCTGTGCTGCGCGCTAATGTGTACCAGGTGTGAGGAGAGGTGTATAGAGGGTGAGGAATGTGTGCTTGTGGGGTGATCTGTGTGGGGAATATAGTTTCGTGTGCAAGTTAGACCCTTTAGTAAGTGTGCTGTATTTTTCGTACTTGCTTTGCTTGACTTGTGTTTAAGGAACTGGAGTTCTAATCTGTTTCCTTTGTTTGAGGACCCAGACAAGACTGTAGATGATTGTTTTTTTTGGGGGGAGGGGGGATTGTTACGTTACTGCATGGAGCCAGACCTGTGAATCTTCCCGATAATAAAACCTCAGAACTCGATATGCTACTGTGGAGTGTCTTGATTCCCCCAGACCAAGTACTGGGCTGTTAAAGTATTTAAAACTGAAGACGGGAGGCTCTTCTTTACACAAAGGGTGGTGGGGGTGTGGAACAAGCCGCCCCAGCCCTGTTGTTGAAGCCGGTGCCCTGGCTTCTTTTCAGGAAGCAGCTGGGTGAAATTGTTCCGTCAGGACAGGAGGCTCTCCTTTACCCAGAGGGTGGTGGGAGTGTGGAACAGGTGGCCCAGCCGTCCTGTTGAAGCTGATGTCCTGGTCTTTCTCAAGAACCAATGGCATGAGATCTTCAGATCAATTCATTACAAACTGGGAAACGGGCCAGATGGGCTGAAGAGAAACATACTGCCGTCACCTTGAACGGAGGAGATGACAAAATCCAAAAGGTGATCGGCATTATAGGTTTATTGAGAAAAGCCAACAAGTGACTAATTAAGAATCAATCTCCTTTCCATTACAACGCAATGAGCTGGGTGGGCCTAACTGCCTCCTCTCACTTGTACCTCAGAGACCGAGACTGGAGGCATTTGTTTACACAAAGGGGGGTGGGTGTGTGGAACAAGTCCCCCCCCCCCTCCACTGCCTGCCCTGTTGCTGAAGAAGATTCCAGTGGCTCCTCTGAGAAACGACTGGTTGCTCGGATCGCTGATCTGCTGAGCAGTGAGAAAGGTCCTGGAGGTGGGGGTGGGGTAGGGGGTGACCCCACATTTGTTTAGCAGACGGGACCCTCTCTTAGGGACACTTCGGGGTCACCACATTGGAGACAGAGCACCTGGGTCCCCACGATTAGGTTCCCCTCTATCTTTTTTGTCTCTACTTTCTACTCCTCCACCCTTTTGCTTGTGGGTTATCTCCAGTGGGTTTACCATGTTTTTACCATGGTCTCACCCAGTGCTACAGCACGCTAGACCAGGGGGAAGGGGACCTTGCTTCTCCCATTCTGTTCTGTTCCTGAGGCTTTGCTCCAGGTTATCTTCAGTGCCTGTGCCAATTAATCAATTAAGGATCAATTAAGTAATTAAGGTATTGGAAGGATGGAAGTCCTTTAATGGCGTGGAATGGGAGAGTCAAGGTCAACTGCCCCGGTCCTAGACTCAATTCCACGACTTGCACAGAGACTCACATCTACTGCTGCTTTTAAACCCCAAAATTGCAAAACAGTACAATACAGTGATAGCCAGGTAAATTAAGATCAATTGGCAAACTTCAGATCAGATCATCCAGATCAGTTTTTGAAAGAGCGTGCTGTGATCACACCTCAGCTCAGCCAAGAGACAGCTGGTGTGTAAGTCTCCTTCCTCCTTTCGGGACAGGAAGTTATTTCAGCTTGAAGCCAAAGGCTTCTCAGGAGGTAGTGATGTCACTGCTCTAATGGTGATGATGTCACAGCAGGCGGACGGAGGTATGCTCCTTCAGGCTGTGTCTGATGATGTCAGGGCTCGTCAGTCAGTGTTTCATGATGTCATGGTTTAGCGCAGTTGAAGTCCGATGATGTCAGCACTGGGGGGGTCGGATGAGGTCAGGGTCCCGAGCAGGTGGGGTCTGATGATGTCAGAGCTCGCACCAGGCTCTCGTAGCTCAGGAAGGTGATGGCGTTGACAGGAAACGCCCTCAGGCTGTTGAGCCAGAGCCCCCTGAAGAGCACGGTCACGCCCTCGGCCCTCACGCTGTCCATGATGCAGTGCAGGATGCCGCGGTACCGCTGACCATCTGCAGCCGAGCCTTCACCATGTCCATAGGTGTGGCACTGGCCCAGGTCAATCTGGTCAGATTGGGGTGGCATAGGCTATATGAACGGAAATTTCCTTGAGTGACACACATTCACTTGCGACTGTGGCATCTGTTGAGAAAATTCACAATCCACCGACTGCGAGTCTCTGCGAATAAAGACGTCAGGCGGGCGGGTCGACGACCGTCAACCCTCACGACCCGCGCCTCTCTGCGAGAATTCAAAACGGCGCAAGAAGTGTAAAAGTCTACAAAAACAAAACAAAACAAAACAAACAAACGTGGGCGACATAAGCGCCACCACTCCAGCCGGTCCGCGAGCCCAGCCGCGACAGGAAGTCGACGTCTCGCGGCCGCTCCGCAGAGGGGGGGGGGGGTGTCCGCGCGCTCTGTCTCCCCCTACTGCTTCCGGGTCAGGGAGGAGCCGCCGCCGCCAGGGTGTCAATAATACCGCAAGGCGTCGTTGCCGTCCTAATTGATCAAGTTGAATTTTTGTTTTCTTCTCCCCTGGTTCTCATGGTTGATCTTCCTTCGTGAAGACAGCAGGAAGCCGGGACCCGAACGAGCAGGTGGGTGAAGGGTCAGTTCGGGTGGGGTGAGAGAGGAAGCCTGCCTTCAAGTTTGAGCTTAATTTCGTGTGTGTCGGTTTTATATATAAAAAGGAAACAATGGCGGAAGACGTTACCCCTTCACCTCCCGCTGATCTCTCACACTCGGAGCCCCCCTCTTCCCCTGCGAAATAGTAACGGGGGGTTCAAAGCGCAGTGGATAGCGACGACCTCTTTCTATAGCGCCTTTCAAAAGGAGCTTTTCCAAACCCTTGACAGTAAAGAGAGGGGAGGGAAAAAAAATTCAAGCACGTCGAGAACTCGGTTTTTCTCCAGTCGCTGACATGTCCGGCATTTTCAGTCTGTCGTCCGCCTTTCTGGTCAGAAGGCTTGCAGATGGGAGCCGGTTTGTTTGTGAGCGAGAGGTGGTGACATTTCCTGGCAACTCGTACCCTGTACCCGCCGCCACCTGTATCCCAGCAGATTTGTACCCCGCTGGCTGGTAATCCGGGCGTGATCAGAACGGGTGTGCGTTTCGGACAGTAGTCTCGTACGGTGTGTGTGTATATGTGTGTGCGGTATATCTATCAGGGACTCGTCGCAGGAGTAGCAGAAGTCATTGCTGACAAAGTTCCCCGCTATCAGTCCGGTTGAGCCACCCCGAAGGAGGAAAAAGTGCGTTGGGAGTCGTGTCCGTGGATTGGTCTGGCGTGGGTGTGACGCCTAAAAACACCCCCGCGACTCGACCTGTGATTGCGTGCGTTGTCTTAATGACCCCCTGTTCCCTAACTCCAATATATAGTGCCCTCATCGCTGGACTGGGGCATTAGGACCCACACAGACCGCAGGGTGAGCGCCCCCTACTGGTCCCCACTCACACCTCTTCCAGCAGCAGACTCAGCTCTCCCAGGAGCCTCCCATCTCCCTGGTCAGCTTCCACAGGCTGCCAGCAGCAGCTGCAGGGTGATTTGGCTGCTGGCTACTTGTCTAATAGACGTAGATCATTCGGAATCTCTGCGGACCGCCGTGTGTAGTTTAAATTGAATTGGTGTGTTAGACTAAGCGATTTAAAGTGTAATTCTGGGTCACTGAGGTATCCTACAGCACTTGGGGTAGCACTGCTGTAGGTCACTGTGACCACAGTAGGTTATTGTGTGGGATTGTAGATGACAATATTACTCTGCACACTGAAGATTTTTGTATATGATTTTAGGTAACGGTATTGCTCTGTATAGATTATTATGTGATATTATAGATTAAAGTATTGCTCTGTGTAGATTATTGTCTGGAATTATGGATGGCGGTATTGCTCTGTGTAGATTATTATGTGATATTATAGATTACAGTATTGCTCTGTGTAGATAATTGTCTGGAATTATGGATGGCGGTATTGCTCTGTGTAGATTATTATGTGATATTATAGATTACAGTATTGCTCTGTGTAGATAATTGTCTGGAATTATAGATGGCGATATTGCTCTGTGTAGATTATTATGTGATATTATAGATTACAGTATTGCTCTGCGTAGATAATTGTCTGGAATTATAGATGGCGGTATTGCTCTGTGTAGATTATTATGTGATATTATAGATGACGGTATTGCTCTGTATAGATTATTGTCTGGAATTATGGATAGCGGTATTGGTCTGTATGGATTATTGTCTGGAATTACGGATGGCGGTATTGCTCTGTATGGATTATTGTCGGGAATTGTGGATGGCGGTATTGCTCTGTATGGATTATTGTGTGGGTTAGTGGATGGCAGTGTTAGGCTGTTTTATGGTGTCTTTGCGCTCTAGAGAGCGTGGTCGATCAGCGTCTCTTGTGCTCTGGAGTGGGGTCCCAGATGCGAGCCTGTGGGGGTGCAGGTTGCTGTGCTGCAGTTGAAATGGCCGCGCAGGGCTCGGGGTTCGATGCGGATGGCTCTGTGGCTCCCGAAGAGGATCGGGGTCACGCCTGCCCCCCGGATGCCTGAGCCTGCTTCCCTCTTGCAGATGGAGGGCACGGAGTCGGGAGTTCCCTCGGAGCCGTCGGAGCCTTCCCAGAGGGGCAGCGTCTCGTCGGCCGGGATCCGTGGTCAGTCCTGCAGCCCCCCACCCCCCCCCCCGTCTCGCCCGCTCCCTCTGTCCGTCTCTGCCCGTCCTGGTTCGGTAGCCTTCGCCCGGCAGACGATACGAGCCGCCTGGGGCAGGGTGGTGAAGGTAACCAGCAGAGCGGTGGGCGCACGAGAGACACCGCCGTCGCACAAGCAGTGTGGAAGGCCAGTGCAGTCACTGACGGTCACGAGCACCTCTCACGCAGTGACCCTGAGCTCCCTCCACCTGCGCGTGGGGTGAGACCGCCTACAGTCAAGCGGAATAGAACTCATCTTCTTTCCCCCCACGGTTTTGACCTGCTTCATTTTGGACACCTGGGTGTACATCGTCCACTTCACGTTTTTGTTTGATTTGAGCTTGGGGTTTGTGTGGTGTTAATAAGTCCTTTTACCCCGAAGTAGTTCAGCTGCGTCGGCAGGCGTGGGCCCCACAGGAACAAGTTAAGTTTTTTTCCCATTGCTGAAGAGAGAAGAAAGAAAACGCAACGTTTCGGCCGGGGAGCCCTCTCCCGCGCCTGAAGAAGGCTCCACGGCCGAAACGTTGTCTTCTTTTTTTGATCTTTTCAGCAATGGAATAAACTTAGGACTTGTTTCTTATGTCCTGAACCTGCCTGCAAAGCACATCTCCCAGCTGGTAAGAGGAAGTGAGTGAAACTCCAGGGGCTCCTGAGCCCCCTGAGTCTAGTGCAGCCCCCCAGGCTCACTGACACTCCCCCCCGGGACAGAACCCCCCTCCTCTGTGCGGGGGGGTGAGATAACGGCCCGCTCTGCTCTGTCCCTCCTCAGCCCTGGAGGTGCTGGTGTACCTGGTCAACGACACGGCGGTCCAGCTGACCGTGGAGAGCCTGCCCTCGGTGTCCGCGCAGGATCTGGGGCGCACCGTGCGAGAGGCGCTCCAGCTCCCCGAAACCGCCCAGGACGCCTTCGCCTTCTGGCTCAGCTCGCCTCTGCTGGGTACTGCGGCTCGCTCCACACAGCCTCGCCGCTCCCCCTCTGACCCTTGTCTCTGACCGACAGCATGTGTGTGTGCAGCCGCTCATCCTGACCCCTGACCCCCGACCCTTGACCCCTGCGAATGTCTTTCACTGCTGTCCTTCTGCACGTGCTCTTCTTGATGACCGTGTGACGCCTTTCACGCGATCTGACTGCTTCTTCCTGGGCCAGTCGCTCTCACTGTCCGACAGCGTGATTGCAGCCGCCTGCCCTGACCCCTGACCCCTGACCCCTGCTACGTCTTTCCGCAGAGCTGCAGCTGAAACCGAAGCACCAGCCCTACAAGGTCTGCCGCCAGTGGCCGGATCTCCTGTACCGTTTCACTGAGGCTCCTGAGGAAGAGATCGCCCAAGGTGAGCCCTCCAGCCCTGCCACTGCTGTCAGCATGTTTCCAGGTCTTCAGAATAGTCAGAATTGGAAGTCATTTGGGGTGGCACGGGGACGCAGTGGTTCACATTACCTTTTAAGACGTGTGCACAGTCCCATGTTCAAAGGCTCATGCAGTCGAAGGTTTTTTTTTTTCCTGTTCTCCGCGTCCTGGGTTCGATTCCAGACTTGGGGTGCTGTCTGTGTGGAGTTTGCATGTTCTCCCTGGGTTTGTGTGGGTTTCCGCCCACAATCCAAAGACATGCTGGTGGGTCAACGGGCTTCTGGGGAAACTGGCTCCGGTGTGAGTGTGTGTGTCCTGTGATGGACTGGTGTCACATCCAGGGTGTAGCCCGCCTTGCGCCCGTTGCTTGCTGGGATAGGGTCCAGCTCCCCCGCGACCTTGATAAATAGGGGCCGGACAAAGCAGTTGGAAAATGGGTGGATGGAACTTATCCTCTCCGGATTAGGATCGCTTAAAGGGAAGACTCTAGTTGAGTTTATCCAAGGCACTGATGTTAGCACGCCTGCTCTTACAGATCTCAAACCACCAAGTAGAGCAAAACTGAGGTGCAGAGAAAAGTGCGCCCCCTGCTGGTCCACCACCATCCACCTTCTGGTTTTCCTTAAACGTCTCTCCCACTAGACCTGCCTGGTCTGTCTGTCTGTGTGTTCACTGTCGGCCCGTCTCTCTGAGCTGCAGTTCCTGAGCCCTCTGCTCCTGTTGTCCCCCCAGATGAGCCCTGCCTGCAGTACAGGAGGAACGTGTTTTTCCCAAAGGCCAAGGAGCTGCAGGTCGGATCGCTTCTTCGGATCGCGTCACGCACACGCACACGCACACAGTCGGCACGCTGGGGCGGGGGGGTGGTGTTGTGTTTGTCACAAGTCTGTGTTCTATCCAGAACATTCAAGTGTCAGTGAGGGGGGGGTCCCGTCCCGGGGGGTAGTGTCAGTGAGGAGGGGTGGTTCTGTCCTGGGGGGGGAGTGTCAGTGAGGGGGGGGGGGGTTCTGTCCCGGGGGGTAGTGTCAGTGAGGGGGGGGGGTTCTGTCCCGGGGGGGGAGTGTCAGTGAGGGGGGTTCTGTCCCGGGGGGGGAGTGTCAGTGAGGGGGGGGTCCTGTCCCGGGGGGGGAGTGTCAGTGAGGGGGGGTCCTTTCCGGGGGGAGTGTCAGTGAGGGGGGGGGGGGTTCTGTCCCGGGGGGGAGTGTCAGTGAGGAGGGGGGTCCCGTCCCGGGGGTAGTGTCAGTGAGGGGGGGGGTTCTCTGTCCCGGGGGGGAGTGTCAGTGAGGGGGGGGGTTCTGTCCCGGGGGGGAGTGTCAGTGAGGAGGGGGGTCCTGTCCCGGGGGGGAGTGTCAGTGAGGGGGGGGTTCTGTCCCGGGGGGGAGTGTCAGTGAGGGGGGGTTCTGTCCCGGGGGGGAGTGTCAGTGAGGAGGGGTGGTTCTGTCCCAGGGGGGAGTGTCAGTGAGGGGGGGGGTTCTGTCCCGGGGGGGAGTGTCAGTGAGGGGGGTCCTGTCCCGGGGGGGGAGGCAGTCTCCAGGGCGGTGCTGTGTGAGGTGACTGCGGCCGTCCTCTCGCCTGCAGCTGCAGGACGAGGCGGTGCTGAGGCTGCTGTACGAGGAGGCGCGGTGCCACGTCCTGGCTGGCCGGTACCCCTGCGACCCGCCCGAGTGGCAGCGGCTGGGGGGCCTGGTGTGCCGGCTGGAGCTGGGGCCCCCCCAGGACGGCCCCGCCGCCGCCGCCAGCCCGCTGAGGTACGGTGCCCGTCGTCCTCTTGCTGAGAGAGCACACGGCCGGCGGCTGACCCCGACACACCAACTGACCAATACACTGACCCTGACACACCAACTGACCGGCAGGCTGACCGTGACACACCAGTACGCTGACCAAGACACACCAACTGACCGTCCAGCTGACCGTGACACACCAACTGACCAATACGCTGACCATGACACACCAACTGACCGTCCAGCTGACCGTGACGCACCAACTGACCGTCCAGCAGACCGTGACACACCAACTGACCAATACGCTGACCGTGACGCACCAACTGACCGTCCAGCTGACCGTGACGCACCAACTGACCGTCCAGCTGACCGTGACGCACCAACTGACCGTCCAGCAGACCGTTCACACCAACTGACCAATACGCTGACCCTGACACACCAACTGACCCTCCAGCAGACCGTGACACACCAACTGACCAATACGCTAAAGTGACACACCAACTGACCGTCCAGCAGACCGTGACACACCAACTGACCGTCCAGCAGACCGTGACACACCAACTGACCGGCCGGCGGACCGGGAAGCACTGCCCAGCCGGCTGACCGCTCCTCGTCCTCCATCTCCGCCCCTCTCTGCGGCTCCCAGGGAGAAGAAGCTGTCGTCTTTCCTGCCGGCCCACGTGTGCCGCGGCGGGGGCCTGCTGGGGGCGCTGCGGGGGCGGGGGGCGCGGCACGGGCTGGAGCAGGGGCTGCTGGAGGAGTACCGCCGCGCCAGCAGCGAGGACGGGGCCCGGGGCCCCGGGGACACTGCGCTGCTCCGCGAGTACCTGCGCGTCTGCCACACGCTGCCTTACTACGGGTCAGTGTCCCCCCCCCACCCCCCCACCCTCTCCCTTTCTCTCCCCCCCCCCCCCTCCTTCTGCCTCCTTCTCTCTCCCCCCCTCTCCTTCTGCCTCCTTCTCTCCTCCCCCCCCCTCTCCTTCTGCCTCCTTCTCTCCTCCCCCCCTCCCTGCCTCCTTCTCTCTCTCTCTCTCTCCCTGCCTCCTTCTCTCTCTCTCTCTCTCCCTGCCTCCTTCTCTCTCTCTCTCTCTCCCTGCCTCCTTCTCTCTCTCCCTGTCTCCCCCCTCTCCCTGCCTCCTTCTCTCTCTCCCTGTCTCCCCCCTCTCCCTGCCTCCTTCTCTCTCTCTCCCTGTCTCCTCCCCCCCCCCTCCCTGCCTCCTTCTCTCTCTCTCTCCCTGCCTCCTTCTCCTCCCTGTCTCCCCCTCTCCCTGCCTCCTTCTCTCCCCCTCTCCCCTCCTCCTCTCCCCCTCTCTCCTCTCTCTCCTGCCTCCTTCCCCCTCTCTCTCTCTCCCTGCCTCCTTCTCTCTTATCTTTGCCTCCTTCTCTCATTCTCTCCCTCTGCCTCTCTCTCCCTCTCCCTGCCTCCTTCTCTCTCTCTCCTCTCTCTCCCTGCCTCCTTCCCCCCCCTCTCCCTCTCCCCCCTCTCTCCTCTCTCTCCCTGCCTCCTTCCCCCTCTCTCTCTCTCCCTGCCTCCTTCTCTCTTATCTTTGCCTCCTTCTCTCATTCTCTCCCTCTGCCTCTCTCTCCCTCTCCTGCCTCCTTCTCTCTCTCTCCCTCTCTCCCTGCCTCCTTCCCCCTCTC